>NW_027370839.1:0-32909 GCF_046119375.1 Phyllobates terribilis
ATCTCACTCTCTTTGAATCTTCTTTATCATGCTAGGATTAACAGGAAAAAGCTCAAAATTTCAGAATTGCACCGTGCAATGTGGAGATATTACTGTTTGTGCATTTACAATATTCATTGATTTTTGCCATTGAAAAACATGTTTTTCATATACCAGAAATGTTTGAAGCTACTGACTGAATGAAAGGAGCTGGCATCTCACTCTCTTTGAATCTTCTTTATCATGCTAGGATTAGCAGGAAAAAGCAAAAAATTTCAGAATTGCACCTTGCAATGTGGAGATATTACTGTTTGTGCATTTACAATATTCATTGATTTTTGCCATTGAAAAACATGTTTTTCATATACCAGAAATGTTTGAAGCTACTGACTGAATGAAAGGAGCTGGCATCTCACTCTCTTTGAATCTTCTTTATCATGCTAGGATTAACAGGAAAAAGCTAAAAATTTCAGAATTGCACCTTGCAATGTGGAGATATTACTGTTTGTGCATTTACAATATTCATTGATTTTTGCCATTGAAAAACATGTTTTTCATATACCAGAAATGTTTGAAGCTACTGACTGAATGAAAGGAGCTGGCATCTCACTCTCTTTGAATCTTCTTTATCATGCTAGGATTAGCAGGAAAAAGCAAAAAATTTCAGAATTGCACCTTGCAATGTGGAGATATTACTGTTTGTGCATTTACAATATTCATTGATTTTTGCCATTGAAAAACATGTTTTTCATATACCAGAAATGTTTGAAGCTACTGACTGAATGAAAGGAGCTGGCATCTCACTCTCTTTGAATCTTCTTTATCATGCTAGGATTAACAGGAAAAAGCTAAAAATTTCAGAATTGCACCGTGCAATGTGGAGATATTACTGTTTGTGCATTTACAATATTCATTGATTTTTGCCATTGAAAAACATGTTTTTCATATACCAGAAATGTTTGAAGCTACTGACTGAATGAAAGGAGCTGGCATCTCACTCTCTTTGAATCTTCTTTATCATGCTAGGATTAGCAGGAAAAAGCAAAAAATTTCAGAATTGCACCTTGCAATGTGGAGATATTACTGTTTGTGCATTTACAATATTCATTGATTTTTGCCATTGAAAAACATGTTTTTCATATACCAGAAATGTTTGAAGCTACTGACTGAATGAAAGGAGCTGGCATCTCACTCTCTTTGAATCTTCTTTATCATGCTAGGATTAACAGGAAAAAGCAAAAATTTCAGAATTGCACCTTGCAATGTGGAGATATTACTGTTTGTGCATTTACAATATTCATTGATTTTTGCCATTGAAAAACATGTTTTTCATATACCAGAAATGTTTGAAGCTACTGACTGAATGAAAGGAGCTGGCATCTCACTCTCTTTGAATCTTCTTTATCATGCTAGGATTAACAGGAAAAAGCTCAAAATTTCAGAATTGCACCGTGCAATGTGGAGATATTACTGTTTGTGCATTTACAATATTCATTGATTTTTGCCATTGAAAAACATGTTTTTCATATACCAGAAATGTTTGAAGCTACTGACTGAATGAAAGGAGCTGGCATCTCACTCTCTTTGAATCTTCTTTATCATGCTAGGATTAGCAGGAAAAAGCAAAAAATTTCAGAATTGCACCTTGCAATGTGGAGATATTACTGTTTGTGCATTTACAATATTCATTGATTTTTGCCATTGAAAAACATGTTTTTCATATACCAGAAATGTTTGAAGCTACTGACTGAATGAAAGGAGCTGGCATCTCACTCTCTTTGAATCTTCTTTATCATGCTAGGATTAACAGGAAAAAGCTCAAAATTTCAGAATTGCACCGTGCAATGTGGAGATATTACTGTTTGTGCATTTACAATATTCATTGATTTTTGCCATTGAAAAACATGTTTTTCATATACCAGAAATGTTTGAAGCTACTGACTGAATGAAAGGAGCTGGCATCTCACTCTCTTTGAATCTTCTTTATCATGCTAGGATTAGCAGGAAAAAGCAAAAAATTTCAGAATTGCACCTTGCAATGTGGAGATATTACTGTTTGTGCATTTACAATATTCATTGATTTTTGCCATTGAAAAACATGTTTTTCATATACCAGAAATGTTTGAAGCTACTGACTGAATGAAAGGAGCTGGCATCTCACTCTCTTTGAATCTTCTTTATCATGCTAGGATTAACAGGAAAAAGCTAAAAATTTCAGAATTGCACCTTGCAAGCAATGTGGAGATATTACTGTTTGTGCATTTACAATATTCATTGATTTTTGCCATTGAAAAACATGTTTTTCATATACCAGAAATGTTTGAAGCTACTGACTGAATGAAAGGAGCTGGCATCTCACTCTCTTTGAATCTTCTTTATCATGCTAGGATTAGCAGGAAAAAGCAAAAAATTTCAGAATTGCACCTTGCAATGTGGAGATATTACTGTTTGTGCATTTACAATATTCATTGATTTTTGCCATTGAAAAACATGTTTTTCATATACCAGAAATGTTTGAAGCTACTGACTGAATGAAAGGAGCTGGCATCTCACTCTCTTTGAATCTTCTTTATCATGCTAGGATTAACAGGAAAAAGCTAAAAATTTCAGAATTGCACCGTGCAATGTGGAGATATTACTGTTTGTGCATTTACAATATTCATTGATTTTTGCCATTGAAAAACATGTTTTTCATATACCAGAAATGTTTGAAGCTACTGACTGAATGAAAGGAGCTGGCATCTCACTCTCTTTGAATCTTCTTTATCATGCTAGGATTAGCAGGAAAAAGCAAAAAATTTCAGAATTGCACCTTGCAATGTGGAGATATTACTGTTTGTGCATTTACAATATTCATTGATTTTTGCCATTGAAAAACATGTTTTTCATATACCAGAAATGTTTGAAGCTACTGACTGAATGAAAGGAGCTGGCATCTCACTCTCTTTGAATCTTCTTTATCATGCTAGGATTAACAGGAAAAAGCAAAAAATTTCAGAATTGCACCTTGCAATGTGGAGATATTACTGTTTGTGCATTTACAATATTCATTGATTTTTGCCATTGAAAAACATGTTTTTCATATACCAGAAATGTTTGAAGCTACTGACTGAATGAAAGGAGCTGGCATCTCACTCTCTTTGAATCTTCTTTATCATGCTAGGATTAACAGGAAAAAGCTAAAAATTTCAGAATTGCACCGTGCAATGTGGAGATATTACTGTTTGTGCATTTACAATATTCATTGATTTTTGCCATTGAAAAACATGTTTTTCATATACCAGAAATGTTTGAAGCTACTGACTGAATGAAAGGAGCTGGCATCTCACTCTCTTTGAATCTTCTTTATCATGCTAGGATTAGCAGGAAAAAGCAAAAAATTTCAGAATTGCACCTTGCAATGTGGAGATATTACTGTTTGTGCATTTACAATATTCATTGATTTTTGCCATTGAAAAACATGTTTTTCATATACCAGAAATGTTTGAAGCTACTGACTGAATGAAAGGAGCTGGCATCTCACTCTCTTTGAATCTTCTTTATCATGCTAGGATTAGCAGGAAAAAGCAAAAAATTTCAGAATTGCACCTTGCAATGTGGAGATATTACTGTTTGTGCATTTACAATATTCATTGATTTTTGCCATTGAAAAACATGTTTTTCATATACCAGAAATGTTTGAAGCTACTGACTGAATGAAAGGAGCTGGCATCTCACTCTCTTTGAATCTTCTTTATCATGCTAGGATTAACAGGAAAAAGCTCAAAATTTCAGAATTGCACCGTGCAATGTGGAGATATTACTGTTTGTGCATTTACAATATTCATTGATTTTTGCCATTGAAAAACATGTTTTTCATATACCAGAAATGTTTGAAGCTACTGACTGAATGAAAGGAGCTGGCATCTCACTCTCTTTGAATCTTCTTTATCATGCTAGGATTAGCAGGAAAAAGCAAAAAATTTCAGAATTGCACCTTGCAATGTGGAGATATTACTGTTTGTGCATTTACAATATTCATTGATTTTTGCCATTGAAAAACATGTTTTTCATATACCAGAAATGTTTGAAGCTACTGACTGAATGAAAGGAGCTGGCATCTCACTCTCTTTGAATCTTCTTTATCATGCTAGGATTAACAGGAAAAAGCTCAAAATTTCAGAATTGCACCGTGCAATGTGGAGATATTACTGTTTGTGCATTTACAATATTCATTGATTTTTGCCATTGAAAAACATGTTTTTCATATACCAGAAATGTTTGAAGCTACTGACTGAATGAAAGGAGCTGGCATCTCACTCTCTTTGAATCTTCTTTATCATGCTAGGATTAGCAGGAAAAAGCAAAAAATTTCAGAATTGCACCTTGCAATGTGGAGATATTACTGTTTGTGCATTTACAATATTCATTGATTTTTGCCATTGAAAAACATGTTTTTCATATACCAGAAATGTTTGAAGCTACTGACTGAATGAAAGGAGCTGGCATCTCACTCTCTTTGAATCTTCTTTATCATGCTAGGATTAACAGGAAAAAGCTCAAAATTTCAGAATTGCACCGTGCAATGTGGAGATATTACTGTTTGTGCATTTACAATATTCATTGATTTTTGCCATTGAAAAACATGTTTTTCATATACCAGAAATGTTTGAAGCTACTGACTGAATGAAAGGAGCTGGCATCTCACTCTCTTTGAATCTTCTTTATCATGCTAGGATTAGCAGGAAAAAGCAAAAAATTTCAGAATTGCACCTTGCAATGTGGAGATATTACTGTTTGTGCATTTACAATATTCATTGATTTTTGCCATTGAAAAACATGTTTTTCATATACCAGAAATGTTTGAAGCTACTGACTGAATGAAAGGAGCTGGCATCTCACTCTCTTTGAATCTTCTTTATCATGCTAGGATTAACAGGAAAAAGCAAAAAATTTCAGAATTGCACCTTGCAATGTGGAGATATTACTGTTTGTGCATTTACAATATTCATTGATTTTTGCCATTGAAAAACATGTTTTTCATATACCAGAAATGTTTGAAGCTACTGACTGAATGAAAGGAGCTGGCATCTCACTCTCTTTGAATCTTCTTTATCATGCTAGGATTAACAGGAAAAAGCTAAAAATTTCAGAATTGCACCGTGCAATGTGGAGATATTACTGTTTGTGCATTTACAATATTCATTGATTTTTGCCATTGAAAAACATGTTTTTCATATACCAGAAATGTTTGAAGCTACTGACTGAATGAAAGGAGCTGGCATCTCACTCTTTGAATCTTCTTTATCATGCTAGGATTAGCAGGAAAAAGCAAAAAATTTCAGAATTGCACCTTGCAATGTGGAGATATTACTGTTTGTGCATTTACAATATTCATTGATTTTTGCCATTGAAAAACATGTTTTTCATATACCAGAAATGTTTGAAGCTACTGACTGAATGAAAGGAGCTGGCATCTCACTCTCTTTGAATCTTCTTTATCATGCTAGGATTAACAGGAAAAAGCAAAAAATTTCAGAATTGCACCTTGCAATGTGGAGATATTACTGTTTGTGCATTTACAATATTCATTGATTTTTGCCATTGAAAAACATGTTTTTCATATACCAGAAATGTTTGAAGCTACTGACTGAATGAAAGGAGCTGGCATCTCACTCTCTTTGAATCTTCTTTATCATGCTAGGATTAACAGGAAAAAGCTAAAAATTTCAGAATTGCACCGTGCAATGTGGAGATATTACTGTTTGTGCATTTACAATATTCATTGATTTTTGCCATTGAAAAACATGTTTTTCATATACCAGAAATGTTTGAAGCTACTGACTGAATGAAAGGAGCTGGCATCTCACTCTCTTTGAATCTTCTTTATCATGCTAGGATTAGCAGGAAAAAGCAAAAAATTTCAGAATTGCACCTTGCAATGTGGAGATATTACTGTTTGTGCATTTACAATATTCATTGATTTTTGCCATTGAAAAACATGTTTTTCATATACCAGAAATGTTTGAAGCTACTGACTGAATGAAAGGAGCTGGCATCTCACTCTCTTTGAATCTTCTTTATCATGCTAGGATTAGCAGGAAAAAGCAAAAAATTTCAGAATTGCACCTTGCAATGTGGAGATATTACTGTTTGTGCATTTACAATATTCATTGATTTTTGCCATTGAAAAACATGTTTTTCATATACCAGAAATGTTTGAAGCTACTGACTGAATGAAAGGAGCTGGCATCTCACTCTCTTTGAATCTTCTTTATCATGCTAGGATTAACAGGAAAAAGCAAAAAATTTCAGAATTGCACCTTGCAATGTGGAGATATTACTGTTTGTGCATTTACAATATTCATTGATTTTTGCCATTGAAAAACATGTTTTTCATATACCAGAAATGTTTGAAGCTACTGACTGAATGAAAGGAGCTGGCATCTCACTCTCTTTGAATCTTCTTTATCATGCTAGGATTAACAGGAAAAAGCTAAAAATTTCAGAATTGCACCGTGCAATGTGGAGATATTACTGTTTGTGCATTTACAATATTCATTGATTTTTGCCATTGAAAAACATGTTTTTCATATACCAGAAATGTTTGAAGCTACTGACTGAATGAAAGGAGCTGGCATCTCACTCTTTGAATCTTCTTTATCATGCTAGGATTAGCAGGAAAAAGCAAAAAATTTCAGAATTGCACCTTGCAATGTGGAGATATTACTGTTTGTGCATTTACAATATTCATTGATTTTTGCCATTGAAAAACATGTTTTTCATATACCAGAAATGTTTGAAGCTACTGACTGAATGAAAGGAGCTGGCATCTCACTCTCTTTGAATCTTCTTTATCATGCTAGGATTAACAGGAAAAAGCAAAAAATTTCAGAATTGCACCTTGCAATGTGGAGATATTACTGTTTGTGCATTTACAATATTCATTGATTTTTGCCATTGAAAAACATGTTTTTCATATACCAGAAATGTTTGAAGCTACTGACTGAATGAAAGGAGCTGGCATCTCACTCTCTTTGAATCTTCTTTATCATGCTAGGATTAACAGGAAAAAGCTAAAAATTTCAGAATTGCACCGTGCAATGTGGAGATATTACTGTTTGTGCATTTACAATATTCATTGATTTTTGCCATTGAAAAACATGTTTTTCATATACCAGAAATGTTTGAAGCTACTGACTGAATGAAAGGAGCTGGCATCTCACTCTCTTTGAATCTTCTTTATCATGCTAGGATTAGCAGGAAAAAGCAAAAAATTTCAGAATTGCACCTTGCAATGTGGAGATATTACTGTTTGTGCATTTACAATATTCATTGATTTTTGCCATTGAAAAACATGTTTTTCATATACCAGAAATGTTTGAAGCTACTGACTGAATGAAAGGAGCTGGCATCTCACTCTCTTTGAATCTTCTTTATCATGCTAGGATTAGCAGGAAAAAGCAAAAAATTTCAGAATTGCACCTTGCAATGTGGAGATATTACTGTTTGTGCATTTACAATATTCATTGATTTTTGCCATTGAAAAACATGTTTTTCATATACCAGAAATGTTTGAAGCTACTGACTGAATGAAAGGAGCTGGCATCTCACTCTCTTTGAATCTTCTTTATCATGCTAGGATTAACAGGAAAAAGCAAAAAATTTCAGAATTGCACCGTGCAATGTGGAGATATTACTGTTTGTGCATTTACAATATTCATTGATTTTTGCCATTGAAAAACGTTTTTCATATACCAGAAATGTTTGAAGCTACTGACTGAATGAAAGGAGCTGGCATCTCACTCTCTTTGAATCTTCTTTATCATGCTAGGATTAACAGGAAAAAGCTAAAAATTTCAGAATTGCACCGTGCAATGTGGAGATATTACTGTTTGTGCATTTACAATATTCATTGATTTTTGCCATTGAAAAACATGTTTTTCATATACCAGAAATGTTTGAAGCTACTGACTGAATGAAAGGAGCTGGCATCTCACTCTCTTTGAATCTTCTTTATCATGCTAGGATTAGCAGGAAAAAGCAAAAAATTTCAGAATTGCACCTTGCAATGTGGAGATATTACTGTTTGTGCATTTACAATATTCATTGATTTTTGCCATTGAAAAACATGTTTTTCATATACCAGAAATGTTTGAAGCTACTGACTGAATGAAAGGAGCTGGCATCTCACTCTCTTTGAATCTTCTTTATCATGCTAGGATTAACAGGAAAAAGCTCAAAATTTCAGAATTGCACCGTGCAATGTGGAGATATTACTGTTTGTGCATTTACAATATTCATTGATTTTTGCCATTGAAAAACATGTTTTTCATATACCAGAAATGTTTGAAGCTACTGACTGAATGAAAGGAGCTGGCATCTCACTCTCTTTGAATCTTCTTTATCATGCTAGGATTAGCAGGAAAAAGCAAAAAATTTCAGAATTGCACCTTGCAATGTGGAGATATTACTGTTTGTGCATTTACAATATTCATTGATTTTTGCCATTGAAAAACATGTTTTTCATATACCAGAAATGTTTGAAGCTACTGACTGAATGAAAGGAGCTGGCATCTCACTCTCTTTGAATCTTCTTTATCATGCTAGGATTAACAGGAAAAAGCTCAAAATTTCAGAATTGCACCGTGCAATGTGGAGATATTACTGTTTGTGCATTTACAATATTCATTGATTTTTGCCATTGAAAAACATGTTTTTCATATACCAGAAATGTTTGAAGCTACTGACTGAATGAAAGGAGCTGGCATCTCACTCTCTTTGAATCTTCTTTATCATGCTAGGATTAGCAGGAAAAAGCAAAAAATTTCAGAATTGCACCTTGCAATGTGGAGATATTACTGTTTGTGCATTTACAATATTCATTGATTTTTGCCATTGAAAAACATGTTTTTCATATACCAGAAATGTTTGAAGCTACTGACTGAATGAAAGGAGCTGGCATCTCACTCTCTTTGAATCTTCTTTATCATGCTAGGATTAACAGGAAAAAGCTAAAAATTTCAGAATTGCACCGTGCAATGTGGAGATATTACTGTTTGTGCATTTACAATATTCATTGATTTTTGCCATTGAAAAACATGTTTTTCATATACCAGAAATGTTTGAAGCTACTGACTGAATGAAAGGAGCTGGCATCTCACTCTCTTTGAATCTTCTTTATCATGCTAGGATTAGCAGGAAAAAGCAAAAAATTTCAGAATTGCACCTTGCAATGTGGAGATATTACTGTTTGTGCATTTACAATATTCATTGATTTTTGCCATTGAAAAACATGTTTTTCATATACCAGAAATGTTTGAAGCTACTGACTGAATGAAAGGAGCTGGCATCTCACTCTCTTTGAATCTTCTTTATCATGCTAGGATTAACAGGAAAAAGCTAAAAATTTCAGAATTGCACCGTGCAATGTGGAGATATTACTGTTTGTGCATTTACAATATTCATTGATTTTTGCCATTGAAAAACATGTTTTTCATATACCAGAAATGTTTGAAGCTACTGACTGAATGAAAGGAGCTGGCATCTCACTCTCTTTGAATCTTCTTTATCATGCTAGGATTAGCAGGAAAAAGCAAAAAATTTCAGAATTGCACCTTGCAATGTGGAGATATTACTGTTTGTGCATTTACAATATTCATTGATTTTTGCCATTGAAAAACATGTTTTTCATATACCAGAAATGTTTGAAGCTACTGACTGAATGAAAGGAGCTGGCATCTCACTCTCTTTGAATCTTCTTTATCATGCTAGGATTAACAGGAAAAAGCAAAAAATTTCAGAATTGCACCTTGCAATGTGGAGATATTACTGTTTGTGCATTTACAATATTCATTGATTTTTGCCATTGAAAAACATGTTTTTCATATACCAGAAATGTTTGAAGCTACTGACTGAATGAAAGGAGCTGGCATCTCACTCTCTTTGAATCTTCTTTATCATGCTAGGATTAACAGGAAAAAGCTAAAAATTTCAGAATTGCACCGTGCAATGTGGAGATATTACTGTTTGTGCATTTACAATATTCATTGATTTTTGCCATTGAAAAACATGTTTTTCATATACCAGAAATGTTTGAAGCTACTGACTGAATGAAAGGAGCTGGCATCTCACTCTCTTTGAATCTTCTTTATCATGCTAGGATTAGCAGGAAAAAGCAAAAAATTTCAGAATTGCACCTTGCAATGTGGAGATATTACTGTTTGTGCATTTACAATATTCATTGATTTTTGCCATTGAAAAACATGTTTTTCATATACCAGAAATGTTTGAAGCTACTGACTGAATGAAAGGAGCTGGCATCTCACTCTCTTTGAATCTTCTTTATCATGCTAGGATTAGCAGGAAAAAGCAAAAAATTTCAGAATTGCACCTTGCAATGTGGAGATATTACTGTTTGTGCATTTACAATATTCATTGATTTTTGCCATTGAAAAACATGTTTTTCATATACCAGAAATGTTTGAAGCTACTGACTGAATGAAAGGAGCTGGCATCTCACTCTCTTTGAATCTTCTTTATCATGCTAGGATTAACAGGAAAAAGCTCAAAATTTCAGAATTGCACCGTGCAATGTGGAGATATTACTGTTTGTGCATTTACAATATTCATTGATTTTTGCCATTGAAAAACATGTTTTTCATATACCAGAAATGTTTGAAGCTACTGACTGAATGAAAGGAGCTGGCATCTCACTCTCTTTGAATCTTCTTTATCATGCTAGGATTAGCAGGAAAAAGCAAAAAATTTCAGAATTGCACCTTGCAATGTGGAGATATTACTGTTTGTGCATTTACAATATTCATTGATTTTTGCCATTGAAAAACATGTTTTTCATATACCAGAAATGTTTGAAGCTACTGACTGAATGAAAGGAGCTGTCATCTCACTCTCTTTGAATCTTCTTTATCATGCTAGGATTAACAGGAAAAAGCTCAAAATTTCAGAATTGCACCATGCAATGTGGAGATATTACTGTTTGTGCATTTACAATATTCATTGATTTTTGCCATTGAAAAACATGTTTTTCATATACCAGAAATGTTTGAAGCTACTGACTGAATGAAAGGAGCTGGCATCTCACTCTCTTTGAATCTTCTTTATCATGCTAGGATTAGCAGGAAAAAGCAAAAAATTTCAGAATTGCACCTTGCAATGTGGAGATATTACTGTTTGTGCATTTACAATATTCATTGATTTTTGCCATTGAAAAACATGTTTTTCATATACCAGAAATGTTTGAAGCTACTGACTGAATGAAAGGAGCTGGCATCTCACTCTCTTTGAATCTTCTTTATCATGCTAGGATTAACAGGAAAAAGCTCAAAATTTCAGAATTGCACCGTGCAATGTGGAGATATTACTGTTTGTGCATTTACAATATTCATTGATTTTTGCCATTGAAAAACATGTTTTTCATATACCAGAAATGTTTGAAGCTACTGACTGAATGAAAGGAGCTGGCATCTCACTCTCTTTGAATCTTCTTTATCATGCTAGGATTAGCAGGAAAAAGCAAAAAATTTCAGAATTGCACCTTGCAATGTGGAGATATTACTGTTTGTGCATTTACAATATTCATTGATTTTTGCCATTGAAAAACATGTTTTTCATATACCAGAAATGTTTGAAGCTACTGACTGAATGAAAGGAGCTGGCATCTCACTCTCTTTGAATCTTCTTTATCATGCTAGGATTAACAGGAAAAAGCAAAAAATTTCAGAATTGCACCTTGCAATGTGGAGATATTACTGTTTGTGCATTTACAATATTCATTGATTTTTGCCATTGAAAAACATGTTTTTCATATACCAGAAATGTTTGAAGCTACTGACTGAATGAAAGGAGCTGGCATCTCACTCTCTTAGAATCTTCTTTATCATGCTAGGATTAACAGGAAAAAGCTAAAAATTTCAGAATTGCACCGTGCAATGTGGAGATATTACTGTTTGTGCATTTACAATATTCATTGATTTTTGCCATTGAAAAACATGTTTTTCATATACCAGAAATGTTTGAAGCTACTGACT
Source organism: Phyllobates terribilis (assembly GCF_046119375.1). Lineage (NCBI taxonomy): Eukaryota > Metazoa > Chordata > Amphibia > Anura > Dendrobatidae > Phyllobates > Phyllobates terribilis. Next base: position 12,009 of record NW_027370839.1, read on the forward strand.
GAATGAAAGGAGCTGGCATCTCACTCTCTTTGAATCTTCTTTATCATGCTAGGATTAGCAGGAAAAAGCAAAAAATTTCAGAATTGCACCTTGCAATGTGGAGATATTACTGTTTGTGCATTTACAATATTCATTGATTTTTGCCATTGAAAAACATGTTTTTCATATACCAGAAATGTTTGAAGCTACTGACTGAATGAAAGGAGCTGGCATCTCACTCTCTTTGAATCTTCTTTATCATGCTAGGATTAGCAGGAAAAAGCAAAAAATTTCAGAATTGCACCTTGCAATGTGGAGATATTACTGTTTGTGCATTTACAATATTCATTGATTTTTGCCATTGAAAAACATGTTTTTCATATACCAGAAATGTTTGAAGCTACTGACTGAATGAAAGGAGCTGGCATCTCACTCTCTTTGAATCTTCTTTATCATGCTAGGATTAACAGGAAAAAGCTCAAAATTTCAGAATTGCACCGTGCAATGTGGAGATATTACTGTTTGTGCATTTACAATATTCATTGATTTTTGCCATTGAAAAACATGTTTTTCATATACCAGAAATGTTTGAAGCTACTGACTGAATGAAAGGAGCTGGCATCTCACTCTCTTTGAATCTTCTTTATCATGCTAGGATTAGCAGGAAAAAGCAAAAAATTTCAGAATTGCACCTTGCAATGTGGAGATATTACTGTTTGTGCATTTACAATATTCATTGATTTTTGCCATTGAAAAACATGTTTTTCATATACCAGAAATGTTTGAAGCTACTGACTGAATGAAAGGAGCTGGCATCTCACTCTCTTTGAATCTTCTTTATCATGCTAGGATTAACAGGAAAAAGCTCAAAATTTCAGAATTGCACCGTGCAATGTGGAGATATTACTGTTTGTGCATTTACAATATTCATTGATTTTTGCCATTGAAAAACATGTTTTTCATATACCAGAAATGTTTGAAGCTACTGACTGAATGAAAGGAGCTGGCATCTCACTCTCTTTGAATCTTCTTTATCATGCTAGGATTAACAGGAAAAAGCTAAAAATTTCAGAATTGCACCGTGCAATGTGGAGATATTACTGTTTGTGCATTTACAATATTCATTGATTTTTGCCATTGAAAAACATGTTTTTCATATACCAGAAATGTTTGAAGCTACTGACTGAATGAAAGGAGCTGGCATCTCACTCTCTTTGAATCTTCTTTATCATGCTAGGATTAGCAGGAAAAAGCAAAAAATTTCAGAATTGCACCTTGCAATGTGGAGATATTACTGTTTGTGCATTTACAATATTCATTGATTTTTGCCATTGAAAAACATGTTTTTCATATACCAGAAATGTTTGAAGCTACTGACTGAATGAAAGGAGCTGGCATCTCACTCTCTTTGAATCTTCTTTATCATGCTAGGATTAACAGGAAAAAGCTCAAAATTTCAGAATTGCACCGTGCAATGTGGAGATATTACTGTTTGTGCATTTACAATATTCATTGATTTTTGCCATTGAAAAACATGTTTTTCATATACCAGAAATGTTTGAAGCTACTGACTGAATGAAAGGAGCTGGCATCTCACTCTCTTTGAATCTTCTTTATCATGCTAGGATTAGCAGGAAAAAGCAAAAAATTTCAGAATTGCACCTTGCAATGTGGAGATATTACTGTTTGTGCATTTACAATATTCATTGATTTTTGCCATTGAAAAACATGTTTTTCATATACCAGAAATGTTTGAAGCTACTGACTGAATGAAAGGAGCTGGCATCTCACTCTCTTTGAATCTTCTTTATCATGCTAGGATTAACAGGAAAAAGCTCAAAATTTCAGAATTGCACCGTGCAATGTGGAGATATTACTGTTTGTGCATTTACAATATTCATTGATTTTTGCCATTGAAAAACATGTTTTTCATATACCAGAAATGTTTGAAGCTACTGACTGAATGAAAGGAGCTGGCATCTCACTCTCTTTGAATCTTCTTTATCATGCTAGGATTAGCAGGAAAAAGCAAAAAATTTCAGAATTGCACCTTGCAATGTGGAGATATTACTGTTTGTGCATTTACAATATTCATTGATTTTTGCCATTGAAAAACATGTTTTTCATATACCAGAAATGTTTGAAGCTACTGACTGAATGAAAGGAGCTGGCATCTCACTCTCTTTGAATCTTCTTTATCATGCTAGGATTAACAGGAAAAAGCTCAAAATTTCAGAATTGCACCGTGCAATGTGGAGATATTACTGTTTGTGCATTTACAATATTCATTGATTTTTGCCATTGAAAAACATGTTTTTCATATACCAGAAATGTTTGAAGCTACTGACTGAATGAAAGGAGCTGGCATCTCACTCTCTTTGAATCTTCTTTATCATGCTAGGATTAGCAGGAAAAAGCAAAAAATTTCAGAATTGCACCTTGCAATGTGGAGATATTACTGTTTGTGCATTTACAATATTCATTGATTTTTGCCATTGAAAAACATGTTTTTCATATACCAGAAATGTTTGAAGCTACTGACTGAATGAAAGGAGCTGGCATCTCACTCTCTTTGAATCTTCTTTATCATGCTAGGATTAACAGGAAAAAGCTAAAAATTTCAGAATTGCACCGTGCAATGTGGAGATATTACTGTTTGTGCATTTACAATATTCATTGATTTTTGCCATTGAAAAACATGTTTTTCATATACCAGAAATGTTTGAAGCTACTGACTGAATGAAAGGAGCTGGCATCTCACTCTCTTTGAATCTTCTTTATCATGCTAGGATTAGCAGGAAAAAGCAAAAAATTTCAGAATTGCACCTTGCAATGTGGAGATATTACTGTTTGTGCATTTACAATATTCATTGATTTTTGCCATTGAAAAACATGTTTTTCATATACCAGAAATGTTTGAAGCTACTGACTGAATGAAAGGAGCTGGCATCTCACTCTCTTTGAATCTTCTTTATCATGCTAGGATTAACAGGAAAAAGCAAAAAATTTCAGAATTGCACCTTGCAATGTGGAGATATTACTGTTTGTGCATTTACAATATTCATTGATTTTTGCCATTGAAAAACATGTTTTTCATATACCAGAAATGTTTGAAGCTACTGACTGAATGAAAGGAGCTGGCATCTCACTCTCTTTGAATCTTCTTTATCATGCTAGGATTAACAGGAAAAAGCTAAAAATTTCAGAATTGCACCGTGCAATGTGGAGATATTACTGTTTGTGCATTTACAATATTCATTGATTTTTGCCATTGAAAAACATGTTTTTCATATACCAGAAATGTTTGAAGCTACTGACTGAATGAAAGGAGCTGGCATCTCACTCTCTTTGAATCTTCTTTATCATGCTAGGATTAGCAGGAAAAAGCAAAAAATTTCAGAATTGCACCTTGCAATGTGGAGATATTACTGTTTGTGCATTTACAATATTCATTGATTTTTGCCATTGAAAAACATGTTTTTCATATACCAGAAATGTTTGAAGCTACTGACTGAATGAAAGGAGCTGGCATCTCACTCTCTTTGAATCTTCTTTATCATGCTAGGATTAGCAGGAAAAAGCAAAAAATTTCAGAATTGCACCTTGCAATGTGGAGATATTACTGTTTGTGCATTTACAATATTCATTGATTTTTGCCATTGAAAAACATGTTTTTCATATACCAGAAATGTTTGAAGCTACTGACTGAATGAAAGGAGCTGGCATCTCACTCTCTTTGAATCTTCTTTATCATGCTAGGATTAACAGGAAAAAGCTCAAAATTTCAGAATTGCACCGTGCAATGTGGAGATATTACTGTTTGTGCATTTACAATATTCATTGATTTTTGCCATTGAAAAACATGTTTTTCATATACCAGAAATGTTTGAAGCTACTGACTGAATGAAAGGAGCTGGCATCTCACTCTCTTTGAATCTTCTTTATCATGCTAGGATTAGCAGGAAAAAGCAAAAAATTTCAGAATTGCACCTTGCAATGTGGAGATATTACTGTTTGTGCATTTACAATATTCATTGATTTTTGCCATTGAAAAACATGTTTTTCATATACCAGAAATGTTTGAAGCTACTGACTGAATGAAAGGAGCTGTCATCTCACTCTCTTTGAATCTTCTTTATCATGCTAGGATTAACAGGAAAAAGCTCAAAATTTCAGAATTGCACCGTGCAATGTGGAGATATTACTGTTTGTGCATTTACAATATTCATTGATTTTTGCCATTGAAAAACATGTTTTTCATATACCAGAAATGTTTGAAGCTACTGACTGAATGAAAGGAGCTGGCATCTCACTCTCTTTGAATCTTCTTTATCATGCTAGGATTAGCAGGAAAAAGCAAAAAATTTCAGAATTGCACCTTGCAATGTGGAGATATTACTGTTTGTGCATTTACAATATTCATTGATTTTTGCCATTGAAAAACATGTTTTTCATATACCAGAAATGTTTGAAGCTACTGACTGAATGAAAGGAGCTGGCATCTCACTCTCTTTGAATCTTCTTTATCATGCTAGGATTAACAGGAAAAAGCTCAAAATTTCAGAATTGCACCGTGCAATGTGGAGATATTACTGTTTGTGCATTTACAATATTCATTGATTTTTGCCATTGAAAAACATGTTTTTCATATACCAGAAATGTTTGAAGCTACTGACTGAATGAAAGGAGCTGGCATCTCACTCTCTTTGAATCTTCTTTATCATGCTAGGATTAGCAGGAAAAAGCAAAAAATTTCAGAATTGCACCTTGCAATGTGGAGATATTACTGTTTGTGCATTTACAATATTCATTGATTTTTGCCATTGAAAAACATGTTTTTCATATACCAGAAATGTTTGAAGCTACTGACTGAATGAAAGGAGCTGGCATCTCACTCTCTTTGAATCTTCTTTATCATGCTAGGATTAACAGGAAAAAGCAAAAAATTTCAGAATTGCACCTTGCAATGTGGAGATATTACTGTTTGTGCATTTACAATATTCATTGATTTTTGCCATTGAAAAACATGTTTTTCATATACCAGAAATGTTTGAAGCTACTGACTGAATGAAAGGAGCTGGCATCTCACTCTCTTTGAATCTTCTTTATCATGCTAGGATTAACAGGAAAAAGCTAAAAATTTCAGAATTGCACCGTGCAATGTGGAGATATTACTGTTTGTGCATTTACAATATTCATTGATTTTTGCCATTGAAAAACATGTTTTTCATATACCAGAAATGTTTGAAGCTACTGACTGAATGAAAGGAGCTGGCATCTCACTCTCTTTGAATCTTCTTTATCATGCTAGGATTAGCAGGAAAAAGCAAAAAATTTCAGAATTGCACCTTGCAATGTGGAGATATTACTGTTTGTGCATTTACAATATTCATTGATTTTTGCCATTGAAAAACATGTTTTTCATATACCAGAAATGTTTGAAGCTACTGACTGAATGAAAGGAGCTGGCATCTCACTCTCTTTGAATCTTCTTTATCATGCTAGGATTAGCAGGAAAAAGCAAAAAATTTCAGAATTGCACCTTGCAATGTGGAGATATTACTGTTTGTGCATTTACAATATTCATTGATTTTTGCCATTGAAAAACATGTTTTTCATATACCAGAAATGTTTGAAGCTACTGACTGAATGAAAGGAGCTGGCATCTCACTCTCTTTGAATCTTCTTTATCATGCTAGGATTAACAGGAAAAAGCTCAAAATTTCAGAATTGCACCGTGCAATGTGGAGATATTACTGTTTGTGCATTTACAATATTCATTGATTTTTGCCATTGAAAAACATGTTTTTCATATACCAGAAATGTTTGAAGCTACTGACTGAATGAAAGGAGCTGGCATCTCACTCTCTTTGAATCTTCTTTATCATGCTAGGATTAGCAGGAAAAAGCAAAAAATTTCAGAATTGCACCTTGCAATGTGGAGATATTACTGTTTGTGCATTTACAATATTCATTGATTTTTGCCATTGAAAAACATGTTTTTCATATACCAGAAATGTTTGAAGCTACTGACTGAATGAAAGGAGCTGGCATCTCACTCTCTTTGAATCTTCTTTATCATGCTAGGATTAACAGGAAAAAGCTCAAAATTTCAGAATTGCACCGTGCAATGTGGAGATATTACTGTTTGTGCATTTACAATATTCATTGATTTTTGCCATTGAAAAACATGTTTTTCATATACCAGAAATGTTTGAAGCTACTGACTGAATGAAAGGAGCTGGCATCTCACTCTCTTTGAATCTTCTTTATCATGCTAGGATTAACAGGAAAAAGCTAAAAATTTCAGAATTGCACCGTGCAATGTGGAGATATTACTGTTTGTGCATTTACAATATTCATTGATTTTTGCCATTGAAAAACATGTTTTTCATATACCAGAAATGTTTGAAGCTACTGACTGAATGAAAGGAGCTGGCATCTCACTCTCTTTGAATCTTCTTTATCATGCTAGGATTAGCAGGAAAAAGCAAAAAATTTCAGAATTGCACCTTGCAATGTGGAGATATTACTGTTTGTGCATTTACAATATTCATTGATTTTTGCCATTGAAAAACATGTTTTTCATATACCAGAAATGTTTGAAGCTACTGACTGAATGAAAGGAGCTGGCATCTCACTCTCTTTGAATCTTCTTTATCATGCTAGGATTAACAGGAAAAAGCAAAAAATTTCAGAATTGCACCTTGCAATGTGGAGATATTACTGTTTGTGCATTTACAATATTCATTGATTTTTGCCATTGAAAAACATGTTTTTCATATACCAGAAATGTTTGAAGCTACTGACTGAATGAAAGGAGCTGGCATCTCACTCTCTTTGAATCTTCTTTATCATGCTAGGATTAACAGGAAAAAGCTAAAAATTTCAGAATTGCACCGTGCAATGTGGAGATATTACTGTTTGTGCATTTACAATATTCATTGATTTTTGCCATTGAAAAACATGTTTTTCATATACCAGAAATGTTTGAAGCTACTGACTGAATGAAAGGAGCTGGCATCTCACTCTCTTTGAATCTTCTTTATCATGCTAGGATTAACAGGAAAAAGCAAAAAATTTCAGAATTGCACCGTGCAATGTGGAGATATTACTGTTTGTGCATTTACAATATTCATTGATTTTTGCCATTGAAAAACGTTTTTCATATACCAGAAATGTTTGAAGCTACTGACTGAATGAAAGGAGCTGGCATCTCACTCTCTTTGAATCTTCTTTATCATGCTAGGATTAACAGGAAAAAGCTAAAAATTTCAGAATTGCACCGTGCAATGTGGAGATATTACTGTTTGTGCATTTACAATATTCATTGATTTTTGCCATTGAAAAACATGTTTTTCATATACCAGAAATGTTTGAAGCTACTGACTGAATGAAAGGAGCTGGCATCTCACTCTCTTTGAATCTTCTTTATCATGCTAGGATTAGCAGGAAAAAGCAAAAAATTTCAGAATTGCACCTTGCAATGTGGAGATATTACTGTTTGTGCATTTACAATATTCATTGATTTTTGCCATTGAAAAACATGTTTTTCATATACCAGAAATGTTTGAAGCTACTGACTGAATGAAAGGAGCTGGCATCTCACTCTCTTTGAATCTTCTTTATCATGCTAGGATTAACAGGAAAAAGCTCAAAATTTCAGAATTGCACCGTGCAATGTGGAGATATTACTGTTTGTGCATTTACAATATTCATTGATTTTTGCCATTGAAAAACATGTTTTTCATATACCAGAAATGTTTGAAGCTACTGACTGAATGAAAGGAGCTGGCATCTCACTCTCTTTGAATCTTCTTTATCATGCTAGGATTAGCAGGAAAAAGCAAAAAATTTCAGAATTGCACCTTGCAATGTGGAGATATTACTGTTTGTGCATTTACAATATTCATTGATTTTTGCCATTGAAAAACATGTTTTTCATATACCAGAAATGTTTGAAGCTACTGACTGAATGAAAGGAGCTGGCATCTCACTCTCTTTGAATCTTCTTTATCATGCTAGGATTAACAGGAAAAAGCTCAAAATTTCAGAATTGCACCGTGCAATGTGGAGATATTACTGTTTGTGCATTTACAATATTCATTGATTTTTGCCATTGAAAAACATGTTTTTCATATACCAGAAATGTTTGAAGCTACTGACTGAATGAAAGGAGCTGGCATCTCACTCTCTTTGAATCTTCTTTATCATGCTAGGATTAGCAGGAAAAAGCAAAAAATTTCAGAATTGCACCTTGCAATGTGGAGATATTACTGTTTGTGCATTTACAATATTCATTGATTTTTGCCATTGAAAAACATGTTTTTCATATACCAGAAATGTTTGAAGCTACTGACTGAATGAAAGGAGCTGGCATCTCACTCTCTTTGAATCTTCTTTATCATGCTAGGATTAACAGGAAAAAGCTAAAAATTTCAGAATTGCACCGTGCAATGTGGAGATATTACTGTTTGTGCATTTACAATATTCATTGATTTTTGCCATTGAAAAACATGTTTTTCATATACCAGAAATGTTTGAAGCTACTGACTGAATGAAAGGAGCTGGCATCTCACTCTCTTTGAATCTTCTTTATCATGCTAGGATTAGCAGGAAAAAGCAAAAAATTTCAGAATTGCACCTTGCAATGTGGAGATATTACTGTTTGTGCATTTACAATATTCATTGATTTTTGCCATTGAAAAACATGTTTTTCATATACCAGAAATGTTTGAAGCTACTGACTGAATGAAAGGAGCTGGCATCTCACTCTCTTTGAATCTTCTTTATCATGCTAGGATTAACAGGAAAAAGCTAAAAATTTCAGAATTGCACCGTGCAATGTGGAGATATTACTGTTTGTGCATTTACAATATTCATTGATTTTTGCCATTGAAAAACATGTTTTTCATATACCAGAAATGTTTGAAGCTACTGACTGAATGAAAGGAGCTGGCATCTCACTCTCTTTGAATCTTCTTTATCATGCTAGGATTAGCAGGAAAAAGCAAAAAATTTCAGAATTGCACCTTGCAATGTGGAGATATTACTGTTTGTGCATTTACAATATTCATTGATTTTTGCCATTGAAAAACATGTTTTTCATATACCAGAAATGTTTGAAGCTACTGACTGAATGAAAGGAGCTGGCATCTCACTCTCTTTGAATCTTCTTTATCATGCTAGGATTAACAGGAAAAAGCAAAAAATTTCAGAATTGCACCTTGCAATGTGGAGATATTACTGTTTGTGCATTTACAATATTCATTGATTTTTGCCATTGAAAAACATGTTTTTCATATACCAGAAATGTTTGAAGCTACTGACTGAATGAAAGGAGCTGGCATCTCACTCTCTTTGAATCTTCTTTATCATGCTAGGATTAACAGGAAAAAGCTAAAAATTTCAGAATTGCACCGTGCAATGTGGAGATATTACTGTTTGTGCATTTACAATATTCATTGATTTTTGCCATTGAAAAACATGTTTTTCATATACCAGAAATGTTTGAAGCTACTGACTGAATGAAAGGAGCTGGCATCTCACTCTCTTTGAATCTTCTTTATCATGCTAGGATTAGCAGGAAAAAGCAAAAAATTTCAGAATTGCACCTTGCAATGTGGAGATATTACTGTTTGTGCATTTACAATATTCATTGATTTTTGCCATTGAAAAACATGTTTTTCATATACCAGAAATGTTTGAAGCTACTGACTGAATGAAAGGAGCTGGCATCTCACTCTCTTTGAATCTTCTTTATCATGCTAGGATTAGCAGGAAAAAGCAAAAAATTTCAGAATTGCACCTTGCAATGTGGAGATATTACTGTTTGTGCATTTACAATATTCATTGATTTTTGCCATTGAAAAACATGTTTTTCATATACCAGAAATGTTTGAAGCTACTGACTGAATGAAAGGAGCTGGCATCTCACTCTCTTTGAATCTTCTTTATCATGCTAGGATTAACAGGAAAAAGCTCAAAATTTCAGAATTGCACCGTGCAATGTGGAGATATTACTGTTTGTGCATTTACAATATTCATTGATTTTTGCCATTGAAAAACATGTTTTTCATATACCAGAAATGTTTGAAGCTACTGACTGAATGAAAGGAGCTGGCATCTCACTCTCTTTGAATCTTCTTTATCATGCTAGGATTAGCAGGAAAAAGCAAAAAATTTCAGAATTGCACCTTGCAATGTGGAGATATTACTGTTTGTGCATTTACAATATTCATTGATTTTTGCCATTGAAAAACATGTTTTTCATATACCAGAAATGTTTGAAGCTACTGACTGAATGAAAGGAGCTGTCATCTCACTCTCTTTGAATCTTCTTTATCATGCTAGGATTAACAGGAAAAAGCTCAAAATTTCAGAATTGCACCGTGCAATGTGGAGATATTACTGTTTGTGCATTTACAATATTCATTGATTTTTGCCATTGAAAAACATGTTTTTCATATACCAGAAATGTTTGAAGCTACTGACTGAATGAAAGGAGCTGGCATCTCACTCTCTTTGAATCTTCTTTATCATGCTAGGATTAGCAGGAAAAAGCAAAAAATTTCAGAATTGCACCTTGCAATGTGGAGATATTACTGTTTGTGCATTTACAATATTCATTGATTTTTGCCATTGAAAAACATGTTTTTCATATACCAGAAATGTTTGAAGCTACTGACTGAATGAAAGGAGCTGGCATCTCACTCTCTTTGAATCTTCTTTATCATGCTAGGATTAACAGGAAAAAGCTCAAAATTTCAGAATTGCACCGTGCAATGTGGAGATATTACTGTTTGTGCATTTACAATATTCATTGATTTTTGCCATTGAAAAACATGTTTTTCATATACCAGAAATGTTTGAAGCTACTGACTGAATGAAAGGAGCTGGCATCTCACTCTCTTTGAATCTTCTTTATCATGCTAGGATTAGCAGGAAAAAGCAAAAAATTTCAGAATTGCACCTTGCAATGTGGAGATATTACTGTTTGTGCATTTACAATATTCATTGATTTTTGCCATTGAAAAACATGTTTTTCATATACCAGAAATGTTTGAAGCTACTGACTGAATGAAAGGAGCTGGCATCTCACTCTCTTTGAATCTTCTTTATCATGCTAGGATTAACAGGAAAAAGCAAAAAATTTCAGAATTGCACCTTGCAATGTGGAGATATTACTGTTTGTGCATTTACAATATTCATTGATTTTTGCCATTGAAAAACGTTTTTCATATACCAGAAATGTTTGAAGCTACTGACTGAATGAAAGGAGCTGGCATCTCACTCTCTTTGAATCTTCTTTATCATGCTAGGATTAACAGGAAAAGCTAAAAATTTCAGAATTGCACCGTGCAATGTGGAGATATTACTGTTTGTGCATTTACAATATTCATTGATTTTTGCCATTGAAAAACATGTTTTTCATATACCAGAAATGTTTGAAGCTACTGACTGAATGAAAGGAGCTGGCATCTCACTCTCTTTGAATCTTCTTTATCATGCTAGGATTAGCAGGAAAAAGCAAAAAATTTCAGAATTGCACCTTGCAATGTGGAGATATTACTGTTTGTGCATTTACAATATTCATTGATTTTTGCCATTGAAAAACATGTTTTTCATATACCAGAAATGTTTGAAGCTACTGACTGAATGAAAGGAGCTGGCATCTCACTCTCTTTGAATCTTCTTTATCATGCTAGGATTAGCAGGAAAAAGCAAAAAATTTCAGAATTGCACCTTGCAATGTGGAGATATTACTGTTTGTGCATTTACAATATTCATTGATTTTTGCCATTGAAAAACATGTTTTTCATATACCAGAAATGTTTGAAGCTACTGACTGAATGAAAGGAGCTGGCATCTCACTCTCTTTGAATCTTCTTTATCATGCTAGGATTAACAGGAAAAAGCTCAAAAATTTCAGAATTGCACCGTGCAATGTGGAGATATTACTGTTTGTGCATTTACAATATTCATTGATTTTTGCCATTGAAAAAACATGTTTTTCATATACCAGAAATGTTTGAAGCTACTGACTGAATGAAAGGAGCTGGCATCTCACTCTCTTTGAATCTTCTTTATCATGCTAGGATTAGCAGGAAAAAGCAAAAAATTTCAGAATTGCACCTTGCAATGTGGAGATATTACTGTTTGTGCATTTACAATATTCATTGATTTTTGCCATTGAAAAACATGTTTTTCATATACCAGAAATGTTTGAAGCTACTGACTGAATGAAAGGAGCTGGCATCTCACTCTCTTTGAATCTTCTTTATCATGCTAGGATTAACAGGAAAAAGCTCAAAATTTCAGAATTGCACCGTGCAATGTGGAGATATTACTGTTTGTGCATTTACAATATTCATTGATTTTTGCCATTGAAAAACATGTTTTTCATATACCAGAAATGTTTGAAGCTACTGACTGAATGAAAGGAGCTGGCATCTCACTCTCTTTGAATCTTCTTTATCATGCTAGGATTAACAGGAAAAAGCTAAAAATTTCAGAATTGCACCGTGCAATGTGGAGATATTACTGTTTGTGCATTTACAATATTCATTGATTTTTGCCATTGAAAAACATGTTTTTCATATACCAGAAATGTTTGAAGCTACTGACTGAATGAAAGGAGCTGGCATCTCACTCTCTTTGAATCTTCTTTATCATGCTAGGATTAGCAGGAAAAAGCAAAAAATTTCAGAATTGCACCTTGCAATGTGGAGATATTACTGTTTGTGCATTTACAATATTCATTGATTTTTGCCATTGAAAAACATGTTTTTCATATACCAGAAATGTTTGAAGCTACTGACTGAATGAAAGGAGCTGGCATCTCACTCTCTTTGAATCTTCTTTATCATGCTAGGATTAACAGGAAAAAGCAAAAAATTTCAGAATTGCACCTTGCAATGTGGAGATATTACTGTTTGTGCATTTACAATATTCATTGATTTTGCCATTGAAAAACATGTTTTTCATATACCAGAAATGTTTGAAGCTACTGACTGAATGAAAGGAGCTGGCATCTCACTCTCTTTGAATCTTCTTTATCATGCTAGGATTAACAGGAAAAAGCTAAAAATTTCAGAATTGCACCGTGCAATGTGGAGATATTACTGTTTGTGCATTTACAATATTCATTGATTTTTGCCATTGAAAAACATGTTTTTCATATACCAGAAATGTTTGAAGCTACTGACTGAATGAAAGGAGCTGGCATCTCACTCTCTTTGAATCTTCTTTATCATGCTAGGATTAGCAGGAAAAAGCAAAAAATTTCAGAATTGCACCTTGCAATGTGGAGATATTACTGTTTGTGCATTTACAATATTCATTGATTTTTGCCATTGAAAAACATGTTTTTCATATACCAGAAATGTTTGAAGCTACTGACTGAATGAAAGGAGCTGGCATCTCACTCTCTTTGAATCTTCTTTATCATGCTAGGATTAGCAGGAAAAAGCAAAAAATTTCAGAATTGCACCTTGCAATGTGGAGATATTACTGTTTGTGCATTTACAATATTCATTGATTTTTGCCATTGAAAAACATGTTTTTCATATACCAGAAATGTTTGAAGCTACTGACTGAATGAAAGGAGCTGGCATCTCACTCTCTTTGAATCTTCTTTATCATGCTAGGATTAACAGGAAAAAGCAAAAAATTTCAGAATTGCACCGTGCAATGTGGAGATATTACTGTTTGTGCATTTACAATATTCATTGATTTTTGCCATTGAAAAACGTTTTTCATATACCAGAAATGTTTGAAGCTACTGACTGAATGAAAGGAGCTGGCATCTCACTCTCTTTGAATCTTCTTTATCATGCTAGGATTAACAGGAAAAAGCTAAAAATTTCAGAATTGCACCGTGCAATGTGGAGATATTACTGTTTGTGCATTTACAATATTCATTGATTTTTGCCATTGAAAAACATGTTTTTCATATACCAGAAATGTTTGAAGCTACTGACTGAATGAAAGGAGCTGGCATCTCACTCTCTTTGAATCTTCTTTATCATGCTAGGATTAGCAGGAAAAAGCAAAAAATTTCAGAATTGCACCTTGCAATGTGGAGATATTACTGTTTGTGCATTTACAATATTCATTGATTTTTGCCATTGAAAAACATGTTTTTCATATACCAGAAATGTTTGAAGCTACTGACTGAATGAAAGGAGCTGGCATCTCACTCTCTTTGAATCTTCTTTATCATGCTAGGATTAACAGGAAAAAGCTCAAAATTTCAGAATTGCACCGTGCAATGTGGAGATATTACTGTTTGTGCATTTACAATATTCATTGATTTTTGCCATTGAAAAACATGTTTTTCATATACCAGAAATGTTTGAAGCTACTGACTGAATGAAAGGAGCTGGCATCTCACTCTCTTTGAATCTTCTTTATCATGCTAGGATTAGCAGGAAAAAGCAAAAAATTTCAGAATTGCACCTTGCAATGTGGAGATATTACTGTTTGTGCATTTACAATATTCATTGATTTTTGCCATTGAAAAACATGTTTTTCATATACCAGAAATGTTTGAAGCTACTGACTGAATGAAAGGAGCTGGCATCTCACTCTCTTTGAATCTTCTTTATCATGCTAGGATTAACAGGAAAAAGCTCAAAATTTCAGAATTGCACCGTGCAATGTGGAGATATTACTGTTTGTGCATTTACAATATTCATTGATTTTTGCCATTGAAAAACATGTTTTTCATATACCAGAAATGTTTGAAGCTACTGACTGAATGAAAGGAGCTGGCATCTCACTCTCTTTGAATCTTCTTTTATCATGCTAGGATTAGCAGGAAAAAGCAAAAAATTTCAGAATTGCACCTTGCAATGTGGAGATATTACTGTTTGTGCATTTACAATATTCATTGATTTTTGCCATTGAAAAACATGTTTTTCATATACCAGAAATGTTTGAAGCTACTGACTGAATGAAAGGAGCTGGCATCTCACTCTCTTTGAATCTTCTTTATCATGCTAGGATTAACAGGAAAAAGCTAAAAATTTCAGAATTGCACCGTGCAATGTGGAGATATTACTGTTTGTGCATTTACAATATTCATTGATTTTTGCCATTGAAAAACATGTTTTTCATATACCAGAAATGTTTGAAGCTACTGACTGAATGAAAGGAGCTGGCATCTCACTCTCTTTGAATCTTCTTTATCATGCTAGGATTAGCAGGAAAAAGCAAAAAATTTCAGAATTGCACCTTGCAATGTGGAGATATTACTGTTTGTGCATTTACAATATTCATTGATTTTTGCCATTGAAAAACATGTTTTTCATATACCAGAAATGTTTGAAGCTACTGACTGAATGAAAGGAGCTGGCATCTCACTCTCTTTGAATCTTCTTTATCATGCTAGGATTAACAGGAAAAAGCTAAAAATTTCAGAATTGCACCGTGCAATGTGGAGATATTACTGTTTGTGCATTTACAATATTCATTGATTTTTGCCATTGAAAAACATGTTTTTCATATACCAGAAATGTTTGAAGCTACTGACTGAATGAAAGGAGCTGGCATCTCACTCTCTTTGAATCTTCTTTATCATGCTAGGATTAGCAGGAAAAAGCAAAAAATTTCAGAATTGCACCTTGCAATGTGGAGATATTACTGTTTGTGCATTTACAATATTCATTGATTTTTGCCATTGAAAAACATGTTTTTCATATACCAGAAATGTTTGAAGCTACTGACTGAATGAAAGGAGCTGGCATCTCACTCTCTTTGAATCTTCTTTATCATGCTAGGATTAACAGGAAAAAGCAAAAAATTTCAGAATTGCACCTTGCAATGTGGAGATATTACTGTTTGTGCATTTACAATATTCATTGATTTTTGCCATTGAAAAACATGTTTTTCATATACCAGAAATGTTTGAAGCTACTGACTGAATGAAAGGAGCTGGCATCTCACTCTCTTTGAATCTTCTTTATCATGCTAGGATTAACAGGAAAAAGCTAAAAATTTCAGAATTGCACCGTGCAATGTGGAGATATTACTGTTTGTGCATTTACAATATTCATTGATTTTTGCCATTGAAAAACATGTTTTTCATATACCAGAAATGTTTGAAGCTACTGACTGAATGAAAGGAGCTGGCATCTCACTCTCTTTGAATCTTCTTTATCATGCTAGGATTAGCAGGAAAAAGCAAAAAATTTCAGAATTGCACCTTGCAATGTGGAGATATTACTGTTTGTGCATTTACAATATTCATTGATTTTTGCCATTGAAAAACATGTTTTTCATATACCAGAAATGTTTGAAGCTACTGACTGAATGAAAGGAGCTGGCATCTCACTCTCTTTGAATCTTCTTTATCATGCTAGGATTAGCAGGAAAAAGCAAAAAATTTCAGAATTGCACCTTGCAATGTGGAGATATTACTGTTTGTGCATTTACAATATTCATTGATTTTTGCCATTGAAAAACATGTTTTTCATATACCAGAAATGTTTGAAGCTACTGACTGAATGAAAGGAGCTGGCATCTCACTCTCTTTGAATCTTCTTTATCATGCTAGGATTAACAGGAAAAAGCTCAAAATTTCAGAATTGCACCGTGCAATGTGGAGATATTACTGTTTGTGCATTTACAATATTCATTGATTTTTGCCATTGAAAAACATGTTTTTCATATACCAGAAATGTTTGAAGCTACTGACTGAATGAAAGGAGCTGGCATCTCACTCTCTTTGAATCTTCTTTATCATGCTAGGATTAGCAGGAAAAAGCAAAAAATTTCAGAATTGCACCTTGCAATGTGGAGATATTACTGTTTGTGCATTTACAATATTCATTGATTTTTGCCATTGAAAAACATGTTTTTCATATACCAGAAATGTTTGAAGCTACTGACTGAATGAAAGGAGCTGGCATCTCACTCTCTTTGAATCTTCTTTATCATGCTAGGATTAACAGGAAAAAGCACAAAATTTCAGAATTGCACCGTGCAATGTGGAGATATTACTGTTTGTGCATTTACAATATTCATTGATTTTTGCCATTGAAAAACATGTTTTTCATATACCAGAAATGTTTGAAGCTACTGACTGAATGAAAGGAGCTGGCATCTCACTCTCTTTGAATCTTCTTTATCATGCTAGGATTAGCAGGAAAAAGCAAAAAATTTCAGAATTGCACCTTGCAATGTGGAGATATTACTGTTTGTGCATTTACAATATTCATTGATTTTTGCCATTGAAAAACATGTTTTTCATATACCAGAAATGTTTGAAGCTACTGACTGAATGAAAGGAGCTGGCATCTCACTCTCTTTGAATCTTCTTTATCATGCTAGGATTAACAGGAAAAAGCTCAAAATTTCAGAATTGCACCGTGCAATGTGGAGATATTACTGTTTGTGCATTTACAATATTCATTGATTTTTGCCATTGAAAAACATGTTTTTCATATACCAGAAATGTTTGAAGCTACTGACTGAATGAAAGGAGCTGGCATCTCACTCTCTTTGAATCTTCTTTATCATGCTAGGATTAGCAGGAAAAAGCAAAAAATTTCAGAATTGCACCTTGCAATGTGGAGATATTACTGTTTGTGCATTTACAATATTCATTGATTTTTGCCATTGAAAAACATGTTTTTCATATACCAGAAATGTTTGAAGCTACTGACTGAATGAAAGGAGCTGGCATCTCACTCTCTTTGAATCTTCTTTATCATGCTAGGATTAACAGGAAAAAGCAAAAAATTTCAGAATTGCACCTTGCAATGTGGAGATATTACTGTTTGTGCATTTACAATATTCATTGATTTTTGCCATTGAAAAACATGTTTTTCATATACCAGAAATGTTTGAAGCTACTGACTGAATGAAAGGAGCTGGCATCTCACTCTCTTTGAATCTTCTTTATCATGCTAGGATTAACAGGAAAAAGCTAAAAATTTCAGAATTGCACCGTGCAATGTGGAGATATTACTGTTTGTGCATTTACAATATTCATTGATTTTTGCCATTGAAAAACATGTTTTTCATATACCAGAAATGTTTGAAGCTACTGACTGAATGAAAGGAGCTGGCATCTCACTCTCTTTGAATCTTCTTTATCATGCTAGGATTAGCAGGAAAAAGCAAAAAATTTCAGAATTGCACCTTGCAATGTGGAGATATTACTGTTTGTGCATTTACAATATTCATTGATTTTTGCCATTGAAAAACATGTTTTTCATATACCAGAAATGTTTGAAGCTACTGACTGAATGAAAGGAGCTGGCATCTCACTCTCTTTGAATCTTCTTTATCATGCTAGGATTAGCAGGAAAAAGCAAAAAATTTCAGAATTGCACCTTGCAATGTGGAGATATTACTGTTTGTGCATTTACAATATTCATTGATTTTTGCCATTGAAAAACATGTTTTTCATATACCAGAAATGTTTGAAGCTACTGACTGAATGAAAGGAGCTGGCATCTCACTCTCTTTGAATCTTCTTTATCATGCTAGGATTAACAGGAAAAAGCTCAAAATTTCAGAATTGCACCGTGCAATGTGGAGATATTACTGTTTGTGCATTTACAATATTCATTGATTTTTGCCATTGAAAAACATGTTTTTCATATACCAGAAATGTTTGAAGCTACTGACTGAATGAAAGGAGCTGGCATCTCACTCTCTTTGAATCTTCTTTATCATGCTAGGATTAGCAGGAAAAAGCAAAAAATTTCAGAATTGCACCTTGCAATGTGGAGATATTACTGTTTGTGCATTTACAATATTCATTGATTTTTGCCATTGAAAAACATGTTTTTCATATACCAGAAATGTTTGAAGCTACTGACTGAATGAAAGGAGCTGGCATCTCACTCTCTTTGAATCTTCTTTATCATGCTAGGATTAACAGGAAAAAGCTAAAAATTTCAGAATTGCACCGTGCAATGTGGAGATATTACTGTTTGTGCATTTACAATATTCATTGATTTTTGCCATTGAAAAACATGTTTTTCATATACCAGAAATGTTTGAAGCTACTGACTGAATGAAAGGAGCTGGCATCTCACTCTCTTTGAATCTTCTTTATCATGCTAGGATTAGCAGGAAAAAGCAAAAAATTTCAGAATTGCACCTTGCAATGTGGAGATATTACTGTTTGTGCATTTACAATATTCATTGATTTTTGCCATTGAAAAACATGTTTTTCATATACCAGAAATGTTTGAAGCTACTGACTGAATGAAAGGAGCTGGCATCTCACTCTCTTTGAATCTTCTTTATCATGCTAGGATTAACAGGAAAAAGCTCAAAATTTCAGAATTGCACCGTGCAATGTGGAGATATTACTGTTTGTGCATTTACAATATTCATTGATTTTTGCCATTGAAAAACATGTTTTTCATATACCAGAAATGTTTGAAGCTACTGACTGAATGAAAGGAGCTGGCATCTCACTCTCTTTGAATCTTCTTTATCATGCTAGGATTAGCAGGAAAAAGCAAAAAATTTCAGAATTGCACCTTGCAATGTGGAGATATTACTGTTTGTGCATTTACAATATTCATTGATTTTTGCCATTGAAAAACATGTTTTTCATATACCAGAAATGTTTGAAGCTACTGACTGAATGAAAGGAGCTGGCATCTCACTCTCTTTGAATCTTCTTTATCATGCTAGGATTAACAGGAAAAAGCTCAAAATTTCAGAATTGCACCGTGCAATGTGGAGATATTACTGTTTGTGCATTTACAATATTCATTGATTTTTGCCATTGAAAAACATGTTTTTCATATACCAGAAATGTTTGAAGCTACTGACTGAATGAAAGGAGCTGGCATCTCACTCTCTTTGAATCTTCTTTATCATGCTAGGATTAGCAGGAAAAGCAAAAAATTTCAGAATTGCACCTTGCAATGTGGAGATATTACTGTTTGTGCATTTACAATAATTCATTGATTTTTGCCATTGAAAAACATGTTTTTCATATACCAGAAATGTTTGAAGCTACTGACTGAATGAAAGGAGCTGGCATCTCACTCTCTTTGAATCTTCTTTATCATGCTAGGATTAACAGGAAAAAGCCAAAATTTCAGAATTGCACCGTGCATGTGGAGATATTACTGTTTGTGCATTTACAATATTCATTGATTTTTGCCATTGAAAAACATGTTTTTCATATACCAGAAATGTTTGAAGCTACTGACCTGAATGAAAGGAGCTGGCATCTCACTCTCTTTGAATCTTCTTTATCATGCTAGGATTAGCAGGAAAAAGCAAAAAATTTCAGAATTGCACCTTGCAATGTGGAGATATTACTGTTTGTGCATTTACAATATTCATTGATTTTTGCCATTGAAAAACATGTTTTTCATATACCAGAAATGTTTGAAGCTACTGACTGAATGAAAGGAGCTGGCATCTCACTCTCTTTGAATCTTCTTTATCATGCTAGGATTAACAGGAAAAAGCTAAAAATTTCAGAATTGCACCGTGCAATGTGGAGATATTACTGTTTGTGCATTTACAATATTCATTGATTTTTGCCATTGAAAAACATGTTTTTCATATACCAGAAATGTTTGAAGCTACTGACTGAATGAAAGGAGCTGGCATCTCACTCTCTTTGAATCTTCTTTATCATGCTATCCTCAGATTTACACATTGATTTTTGCATTGAAAAACATGTTTTTCATATACCAGAATGTTGAAGTACTGACTGAATGAAAGGAGCTGGCATCTCACTCTCTTTGAATCTCTTTATATGCTAGGGATTACAGGAAAAAGCTCAAAATTTCAGAATTGCAGTGCAATGTGGAGATATTATGTTTGTGCATTTACAATATTCATGATTGCCATTGAAAAACATGTTTTTCAAATATACCAGAAATGTTTGAATCTACTGACTGAATGAAAGGAGCTGCATCTCACTCTCTTTGA
>NW_027370840.1:0-32908 GCF_046119375.1 Phyllobates terribilis
TATCAGGGGACATGCTTCATATACTCCCTTTCTTTACCTATAGTCATATTAATATTGTTTGGAGTATCCCGTCCTGTGCTTTTATTCATTTCTTTCTATACTATGAACTATTACTTGACAATTCTAATGCTTACTATGGTATAATTTTTCTGGAGAGTATAGGAATTACGTTGTCCTTTGCTCCCTCTGCATAATGTTAGTATGACTTTTTCTATGATGTCAAAAGGGGGAAGGAACCTGGCATATGTGGTAATTAGGGAATAAGGACTAATATACCATCATGAATTAATCATGAAGTAATGTGGAGTCCCTGGTTAAGACTGGGGGGGGGGGGGGATTTATCTGGTATCTTGGGACTACGTACCCACTACTTGTGGTATTAATCTTCTCACATGAAGTTCTTTCCCATTGGTTTCTATTGTTTTGACGATGGTAAACAAACCTACTACTAATATCTTAAGTTTGTCAACGCTATATGATCTTCGATAGTATTATGTAGGAATGATTATGAGCTTTCATATCTTCTTTCTGGAAGATACTAAATAAACATGTTAAAGTTCACAAAACCGTGAGAACCTTTGGTAATCTCTCACCTGGGGGAAAACTCTCGTACTCTTATCTATTAAGAAACGATTATAATAAGGATGAAATACACAATTCCTAGTCTACTTACTCAAGACTCTCTTCCTTACTCTAATTATCGTTCCTAATCTCTTAAGAGTAGCTTAACAACATTTTTTTAATGATATCTTTTTTCACACATGAGAAACACACCTATACAAATGAACACTTTCAACTACGAAAACCGAGTTGGGCTTCACTAACCAACCCTAGTTACATTCAACAGTCCAAATTAATCCTAGTGCCACATCAGCCGAAAATTCACTTCCATATTATTACTAATACTATCCTAAATAAAACGGTCATGATAATCTCCTCTAAAGATCGTGCATGAAAATAGTATAATTATCACTTGAACGTCTCGCGCATGCTTATCGGCTTGAAAAACTTTGGCGCTCCCGTCTTTCCTTATCCAAAATCTTATCTTTCCATTTTGGTCACTGGGTACGACGTCCTAACAGGTTGACTTTCCATCTCTTCTTTGCGATGCTAAAGTAGCTTCTACCTGCTAAGATAGCCTGCAATGCCTTGATCAACTTAAGATAATGGTATTAAGTTTGTTTACCATCATCAGAATAAGAAAAACAAATGAAAAATAACTTTATAGGGACGTGTCCCGAAGTTCATATTCCCAACAATTTCCCCATTTTGATGATGGCAAACAATAGGATATTGCGTATATATATATATGAGAAGATTAATGCCATAAGTAGTAGGTACGTAATCCCAAGATATCATACCCCTCCCCCCCCCCCCCATTAAACTTTACTAGGGACTCCACATTACTTCCCCTTGAAATTCATGACGGTACAAGTGTCTCGCTAAGTACCATATATGCCTTCCTTCTCCCTTTTGAATCATCGAAAAAGTCATAATAACATTTTATAGAGGAACAAAGGATGACCTAAATGCTATACTCTATAGAGAAATAAAATCATAATAAGCGTCAGAACTGTCAAGTAATAGTTCACAGCACATAAAGCAAGCAATAAAAGTATAGAACGACATACTCCAAGCAATGCCAGGAAATGCATAGGTAGAGAACAGGAGAGGATGGAACATGCTCTCTAACAGTCTCCATGAGGGAATTTGGAAGTACTTGGTAATATAATTGAATTTCGTCTTTTATTAAACCTTACACCATAATAGTATATCACTTTTAATTATTTCCACAAACAGGAGAGCATTCGACCTTCTTGAAAATTTTCGTTCTTTTGGATCACTTCTTCATTTCCTTTCAATTTCATGGCCTTTCTTTAGCTCTGTCACTGTTTCATATGTGCTTGATTTGTTTCTTCCTCCATAACTTGTTACATGATTTAATATGTGTCCTCAACTTCTTAACAAATGTCCATCTAGGATGGAGAGAAAAGATGGATGTTTATGGGTACATTTATTGAGGAGGGAAAATAGTGACTGATCAAGAGTACATACCCATAAAGAAAAGTAAAGGAAGAAACTTTTAAGGAAATCCCTTGATATATCCCGTATGTGACCCAAAGTGGGTCATAGAGAATATCACAAGGGAACCCCTTTAGGGGTAAGGTTGTAGTCACACATCATTTCTTGTTTGGCTTACAAATGTGGTAAAAATATGATCAATGTGACACATAGTGGGAGAAAATAATAGCATGCAATTATAATGCATAAATCACATGCAAACAATGGTCGGTACTATATAGCAAGACAAATATGTAACAATCATTATGAGATCATGCGAGATTCACTGAATCAAAGAAACATGTGATGGTTATGAAACTTTGTCAAGTCCTAAGTTCCCAAAGATAAGAAAGTAGATAAGTCTAGTCAATAAGAGGGAACTCACAAAGAATAGAGTGATATTTAGTTCAAAGGAACCATTCCTATAAGAACTCGAAGGTTGACAAATGGTTCAAGATTAAGTGTCTTAATGAATATGTATGTTACTTGATCCTTAATACCACAATGACTTAGAATGATATTCTTCTTCTCAACATGGTCACGAAGAAAGTGATGGCATATATCGATTTGTTTGGTACAAGAATGACGCACAAGATTCTTTGAGATATTTATATCACTGGTATTATCACACTTGATTTCCGGGGTAGGAAAGTAATACCAAAGTCTGAGCGTTGTTGTGTAAGCCATAAGACTTGAGTACATCAGGAAGTAGCAACAATGTACTTAGCTTTTGTGATGGAGGGAGCGATTGAATTCTGCTTTCTTGATCCCTACGAGACAAGACATGGACCATGAAACTGGGCCATTCTAGAGGTACTCTTTTATATCCATTAAGTACCCAGCATAGTCGGCTTTAGTGTACCCGAGTAAGGTGTAGTCACATTGTTTGAGGTACCATAGATAGATATTGTCCATACCCTTGAGGTATTGAAAGATACTCTTTAAATTTTCAACATGGGATTCTCTTGGATCAGCTTGGAACCTTGGACACAAGCTTAGAACAAACATAATATCTGAACAGTTGGCTGCTAGATAAATTAAGAAACCAATCATTCCTTACAAGGTCTCGTCAAATTTTGTCCATTCAGTATGTGCATCAAGACATGTGGTGGTTGAGATAGGATTATAGAGGGGATTGCATGTCTCCATGTTGTATTTATTCGGAATTTCCTTTAGGTAATTCTGTTGATGAATCTGAATCCCGTCTTCCTTTTAAGTTATGAAAAGGAGTGATCCACTGTCACTAACGCACTATCCGGATTACTTTATTTTTCCAAGCAATCAAATTACACAAAGTAAATGGTAAGTAAAGGTTGAACTCTGACGTGAGTGTTGGTCATTATGCACTTGTCAAGATTAATTATTTACTCTCCTAGACTACCAAAATACACAAGTAAATGCTAAGCAAGCGACGTACCAATAAGTAGTACGATTTTATGTAATAACAAGATAAGGTTTTTTCTATTGATTCTTAAGATTGATTGAGTTGTTCCTCTTTTCTAATCCATTTACAATATCCATTCCAGTTTAAATCATTGTGTTCTTTGTACTTATTCACGTTAATTCATATTTTGTCTTATCATTTGAAAGATTCATCTTCATTGTACATTCACTTACCAAATCCCTATAAAATGCTTTTGAAACCCACGATAGGCATAGTGAGAATGAGACACCACCAGTAGTATACCAATCTTAGTCCTTGAGACGAGCTAAGCGCACCGGCGTCTATGAATCTCAACAACTAAGACGAGCAAACAGGTGTGTCTGGGAATCCTGACTATGTGGATTTCTTCATCCTTTAGCAAATAATCGCAACCAGACTAGAAATAAGTTCAAGAGTTTTCCTTTAAGAGTTTATGCTAGTAATCATGATATTTAGTTTTTCAGGCTAGACTAATCATACAAAGCAATGAAATTAAGAACATGGAAGCAATCACATCAACATAATATGAATCAACAATGAATGGAAGAAAACATATTAAACTGAAACATCAATTATAAACTTCATAGAGAAGGGAAACAATGTTGCGGAGATTATCTCCTCATGCTAACTATGAAATAACAGAGGAACAAGAAAACATTTCTACGCCAAAAAGTCTACTCTTGGTTCATAGGGAAAGAAAAGCCTTATATAGGAGAATCCCTATTCATAATTCTACCAAGTACAAAGAGATACTTAATTACGACTTAATATCTAAACTAAAATGAAATCCTAACCGACAGAATATTATCTTGAAGTTGAATCAAAGATAATTCTGCGAATATTCGATCCTCTCTAGACGCGGGACGCGGTGGATATTCCATGGGACACTACCGTTGATAACGCCAGTGGGATGCTCCTTCGTCTTTGCAATAGAATGATCCCCAATGTAGGAAAAGGTTGATTCCAAGTCGGTCTCTTGGGTACGGGCCACAGTGAAAAAGGCGTGGGACACGGCCATCGGTCTGTTGTCTCTTCGCTCTTGGCATATACACTCCTCTCTGATATGCTTGAAAGACCTCCATTCTGTAGCTCCAACGAATGCTCAGCTTAGTTCCTATATAAATATGTGTAAAAACTCTCAAATAGCTAATCAGCTCGTCTTTGGCTCGGGTGATCACAACTCTGTTAATGTTGCTCATAACTCCTCTAGATGTATATGACGGAAGGTTTTGTCGTCAGGCCTTCCGGTAAACGTAAATTCCCTTCAAACTACTCTCAGAAGTAGAGTGGTAAGTAGGGGTCGAATCCCATAGGGAACCGAAGTGGAATGAATTCTTGCAATGCTAATTTAATCAACTCAAACGCAACATAGGGGAATCTGGTAAAACTAATTTCTAAAGATAGTTTGATGAGTAAAATGGGACGAACACTTCATATGATTGGTATTCACCTGTTAAGTTGATTCAATGGTCCTAGGTTCCTCTATTTGGGTTCTCTCTCTCCCTCTCTACTATTATGTATACATCTTCTAATTGCCCTAATACTTTTTCCTCTATAGCTAATTAAGTCAACTATCTCTAATAGCCCTTACCTACAAATCCATCCCTAAACCTATTAAGACTAATTCCTAGGCAACATTAAGCAAAAAAATAGATAGGAATGTGTAGTGCCACTTGGCTACTAACATATCATTATCCTCCACACCCCTACATGTCCAAGTATTCCAGGTAGTTGTTTTGCTACTCTAATGGTTAGGTCCGCCAACTAGGATAAACCTAAGCATAGCTATATGAAATTTAACTAAACAACCTAGAAGATCAATCTAGAATGCAAATTCAATTCAATAAGTATTATAAGCAAGAGGATAAAGCAATTGAGATATATTATTAATGAGAACCAAAGGGTTAGAAACCTCACACTGAGTCAACCTAATGGCTTAAGCCAATCACACAAAGTCTGGGTGAATACTCTTGGCTCATTTCTAGAAAACTACGTAAATGAACTATGAAATGATAGGATTCTTAGGTAGGAGGCAAATCTCTCCCTATTTATTCTAAAATGGCAAGACTTAACCTAATTAACCCTAGCCCAGAATTTACAAATGAAGGAAGCTCAAAGCCCAAGCGTAACAAGGGTAGGTCTGGCGGCTTAATATGGGCGCGGTTGAGCATGTGTCGGCGCGGTTGCAACTTGGGTCGGGACTCGGACTTTTCGCTCGTGGGATGACATGGTCGCGCTTTGTTGAGGCGCGGTAGCGCGGTTCCCGGTGCGGTCGCGTCATTGACGTGTGTGGCTCTAGCTTTTACCCTTTTGGCTATCTTTCCTTCGGATCCCCGTAATCTTCGTATTTAGTGCCCTAACTTCTCTTGGTCTGGATCACGGTAATATGTGTTATAGACGTTCCAAATCCCTTGATATAGATGCTAAGGACCACATGTAATGATGTACTAAACGCTGCCTATCAAACACACCCACACTTGATCCTTGCTCGTCCTCGAGTAAGATGTTGCTAACTCCAAGGCGCACTCAGTGGGTATGGAAGATTTGATGGTAGTGGTCATCGGCTCTACACACTAGCTCTGAGTACCTACAATCATAAAGTAATGGACGTAGACTCCCATTCCAGAATAAAAACTTCAAAACAATACAAACTAACTAACTAGACTCTAACTCCAACAATGGTATCAAGTATCCCCCAAAATTCGAACTATTCTTACCTCTACACAAATGCAATCACCTAAATCTCTAAACTATACTAAAGATGTCTCTATCCAACTGGTATGTAAATGTGAATAACGAAGGATCAAATAGGCAACTAAGACCTGTCCTAACATGATTTATACTTATGATAATTCCGCACAAGTTCCACTAGCGTTGAAAGCAAACAACAACCACCACTCTACGTAAGTTACATCACATGCATTTTTCATTCCTCCCTTTTATCCTATTTACACATTTTTCACTTTTATTTTCACTTTTTGGTGTCGGGCCCGTCCGTCTTACGGTCCGGGCCAATTTGTTTTTAGGTAGAACCTGTCCGTTCTACAGTACATGCTACTAATGAGACTCTTTGCTTATTTGGCCATGGAGGGTCAAACACAAGGTGATCTTTCACACCCCGGAGATCGTTGATAGGCATCGTATAGTACATCATAATACATGGTCGTTTGCATCTATATCAAGGGATTTGGCACGTCTTTAGCGCATATTATCGCGATCCAGATCAAGCAAAGTCAAGACATTAAATACGAGGATTACGGGCATCCGAAGGAAAAACAGCCAAAAGGGTACAAGTTGGAGCAGCTCACGCCAGTGACGCAATCGCTCCAGGAACCGCTCGACCGCGCAGGCGAGTGATGAAGGCTAAAGTCGCTATGCCTATCAAAGATACCCAACTCAATATCCACTTAGTAAAGTGGGACGTAGGGGTTGAATCCCAAGAGAACTTGAGTACAGTTTATCTCTATCGATGTAACTAACTATGTAACCAATGGGGGGGGTTGTATTGCAATTCTAACTAAACTACTAATGCTAACAAACTAACGTTGGGTTGTATGAATAATGATGGAAACACTCACTTATCAGAAATAAACACATTGGATAAACACATTGATCATAGAATCCTAATAACTTATGCTCATAAACATTCAGTTGGTTGTCCTACTCTTTGTTCTAAGATAGCAACTAGTCCAAATAGTCCTAGAAATCCTTATTCTCACTATAACCAAGGAAACCCCTAGATTCAATAGTAGAACAACATTAAGATCAAAGATAAGTAGGTTCATGCAACACCATTGGCAAATCGCCGATACTCGACATGAATTCAGAATCTCTATCCTATAAACAATCACAAATAGTTCATGCAAATAGAATTCGCTATCAAAGGTGAAGACTTTTCAAATAGAATTATCTAAACCTAGCAATATGAACAATATCAATCAACCTAGTTGGCCACCTAGATGAAATCAATATCAATCAATATATAATCAAGCACAAGAGATAATGAAACAATCCTCAATTGAAATAGAACATAAGTGTTTAGAAACTCACAATGCAATAATATCCAAGGCTTCAATCCTCAAAGTGAACATTGGAAGACTTAGTTCATCATAATCTCTAAGAGTCTCTGTAAATGCTCTTGAGTCTCCGTAAATCCATATAGTATGCTCTTCATGTCGGACTCCGGAAATGCACTCTCTAAGCTCCTAAACATCAATAAATCTATACTAATAACCGTTAGTTACATCGTATGGAATCTCTTTTACAAATATCCTCATACTTAAACCTTGCTCGTCCTTGAGTAAGCAAAATGTCACCCCTCCAATAAGCTCAAAGGTCTGCAGTAAGCATGGAAAGATCTACTAACGGTTATGTCTCCAAACTCCAAGTGTGTAGGAAGTAACACTAACCTACTCCGGTGTAAACTCCTTATATCTCCAAGGTGACCTACCCAATTCCCTCCTTATATCTCCACTTCGTATGACACCACTCCGTAGTAACCAAGTGATGTGCTTTAAGAACATGTGGACTCCTAATCTCCTCTAAGGCTGCGGCAATGTATAATAAGCACAAACAAACATAAATTCGAGTCACCCCACTCGCTTAACACACTTCTTATTCCTCCCTTCAATTGATGACCTAAACCACTAAATAGATATCAAACCATGTCACAACCACCAACCCTAGAAGAAAAATCTGCATAGTACAACCACAACAGTATGCATCTAACTCCAAGAAAAGAATCTAATCCTAGAATCTACTCGATACCATCATAGATGTGCACCAAATTTCCCACTATAATCAAGTGGATAACATGAATACAATAATCTCAAGATAAGAGAAAAATAAGAAAGAAACTAACTCCTTATCCCTCCTGGTGAATCCTAACCCGAACAATGCTTCAAACAACCTTCTTATGTCACCGACGCCGAATCATAGTAAGAGAACCGAATCCTAGGACACTCAATTCTTTTACACTCAATTCTTGCTCTAGCGCCCTTTCGAGTGTTCACCAGACACTCTCTATTCTTTTAGGCTCATCAGCAACTCACATCTCTCAAGTCCAAATATTTCCCGGCCTACAGCCGCATGGACTACTGCTTTTTACTTAGACCGCCCTTTCGGGTTTTCGACCTATCCCAGGATTTATATATCTTTTTTTTATATTTCTATTTTTTCCGATAAAACGCTGTGATTACAGACTCTAACTCATAATATTTCAGCATAGTTTCAAACACCCTCACAACAGACTCAATAGATGATTAACATCATAAAATGACTATGAAAACATAAAAAATAGGTGTAATCACCCTCCCCATACTTGAACAGCGTATTGTCCTCAATGCAGCAAAAAAGGACTCGATAGAAAAGGAAGGGAAAGAAAAACCTACTAGTATTGGTCTGCTCCTCCCGAATCTCGAGGCGAAAATTCTCTGCAGGGCTTAACCGCAGGCGCGGTAGGTCAAGCCGCGGTCGCGGGTGGCGATTGCGGCTCTGTTTGCAGAAGCGGGTACCGCGAGCGCGGTTGATCAGGCCGCGGTCGTTGCTTTCGCACTGTCTGCAGTGGCCTTAACCGCGGGCGCGGTTCGTTGGTCCGCGGTCGCGGGTAGCTCGTGTTGGCCTTGCTTCCGTGGTTTTTCGCCCATACTTCATTGAAACTTCGAATTATAAATATATTTTTTTTCGCAGGCACCCACCTTTTTCTCTCTATCCATTTTTACTTGCCTGGTTTTTATCCTTTTTATTTTTATTTTTGTTTTTTGTTTTTTTGTATTATTTTTTGTATTACTTTTTTAGATAAAGATGTAGGAAATTACCTCGGGTTGCCTCCCGATCAGCGCCTTGGTTACCGTCGTGGCTCGACGTGGTCCGCACTTCATTATCCATATGAACTCGATCCCTTTTGAATTTCAGCTTTTAGAATCAAATCCTTGAACCAGCTACAAAAGGGCTTTGCTAAAAGAGTGTTATCCTCTTTTTTCTCCACCTAGGTTTAGCCACCTTCTTCTTCTTCTTTCTCTTTGGATAGGCATTCGATATATTCAACAAGGGTAGGTCTGGCGGCTTAATGGTGGTGGGAACCTGCACAACAGGGGGGAGCGGTTTCTCGCTCTCAACGGTTAATAACATGGGCACAGTGTTCTAAAAAACCCGCCTAGGGGGCGCCTAGTCCCCGCCTAAGCGATAGGCGGCACCCTAACGTTCCGACTTGGAGATAGTCCTTTTTTTCTAGGCGGGGGTATGCGTTCTTTTTTTTTGAAAGGGGTATGTGTTCTTATTTAGGTTGAAAGTTAAAAATCAATCCCATTCTCTTGTCCGTCTCACGCCTCCGCCTCTCACCCCTCACTCCTTAACTGGAAACTTTGTCGTCCTTACTACCTCCCACCTCCATCTTGTCATGCTGTCACCTCTCGTCCCACCGGCTGCCTCTCACCTCGCCTCACCTCACCTCATCTCACCTCTCGTCCCGCCTCTCACCCTTGTTAGGCTCTCCCTGCCCCTCTCCCTCGTACTATGACCAACGTCCACTAAGAGCCTACGACTACAACTATGACTTATGAATAATTATTTAATATTACTTACGTTGAAACATGTGTTAAAAACTATATGATTTTTCTTGTTCTGGTCTTGTAGATCTTTTTTATGACGAATACTATAAAGTCTATGAATTTTGGATGATCAATGAGCAAGTTATATGATTATATTAAAATTACATAGTTAAATCATGAATTACTATGAAAATTATGTATCAATATATTTCGATTTAGTTTTTCATATGGAAATTATATTATAATATAAAAAAACTGTTATAATATTGATCCGCCTAGGCGCCTAGGCGCTAGGCCCCCCTCACCGCCTAGCACCCGCCTAGCATTTTTTAGAACAATACATGGGCCCACCGGCCAAAGGACTATCCAAGACCTCAGGAGAAGGTGCTACAACCTCACATAAAGCAGCAAAACATATGATACCATGCTTATTAGAAGAAGGTTTTCTATTCTCCACCAAAGATGAATCAACCCAAACACATCATAAACTATTTGCACATTAGGGTAAATAACATTAATAGAGAATACTGAGTTATCCTTCGGGGACTGCTTCATAGTATCAAATATATCAAATCTAACTACATCCCCGTCAAACTCAAGTGTCAGCGACCCACTTGCTAGATCTATCTTAGTATTAGTTGCCATCATGAAGGGTCTACCAGAAGGATAGGGACAGCTTGATTGTCATACTCCATATCTAGCACGTAGAAGTCAGGTGGAAATATTAATCTATCAACCATTACCAACACATCTTCGACTATTCCTTTCGGGTAAACCGTCGACCTGTCAGCAAGCTGAATCACAATCCCTGTCTCAGTCAGGGGTCCTAGGCCTAGCAATTTATATAATGAATAAGGCATAGCATTAATAGAAGCACCCAAATCTAGCATGGCCCTATCAATCTTAGTCTCACCAATCACACAAGAAATACTAACCATACCTGGATCGTTGCACTTCTTAGCTACCTTCTGCTGAAAGACCGTAAACACTCTCTCACTTACTTGAACTTTCTGCTTCCCCTTTAGCTTTTGATTCCGCTTGATCGTGCAGAGCTCCTTCAAGAATTTCGCATACTTGGGAATACTTTTGACAAGTTTAAGAAGAGGAATGTTTACCTCGCATTTGCTAAACGCCTCGAATATCTCCTTGTCATTCACTGGTCTCCGTGTATCTTCTAATGCTTCTGGAAATGGTGTGGGAGGTTTCTCTGAGTAAAGTGGAGGGAAGTTAGGCCTCACGTAGTTCTCCTGTCGTAGCTTGAAGTCGCCACGATCCTCATATTCTTCCTCTACTTCTGGCTCTTTCAAACTGATGTTTCTGTCGAGGGATAAACCACGGGCGCGGTTGTCAGATCCGCTGGCGCGGTTAGTGTCGTCAGAAGACTCTAGAATGCAGTGCTCAAGACCGCGGGCGCGGTTCTATTGTCCGCAGTTGCGGCTTTCATACCCGTAGTCGCGGTTTTCAGGACCGTAGGCACGTGCGCTACTCTCGAACTTTTCCGAAAAACAGAGGCCATCACCGCGGGCGCGGTCTCCTGTCCGCGGGCGCGGACTTCCAAAAGTAACTTCGTCTTTTTCTGCAGTTTCAGCTTCCTCCAAAACTTTTCCACTTCGTATCATGATAGCACTTACGTTTTCTCTTGGATTTACCATAGTTTGCGACGGTAACTTACCCGAGCCCTGCTGAGGAAAAGGTATTGAACGCTTCCGCTAGCTGTCCGACCTGCTTCTCTAGACTCTTGATACTCAACTCCGTGGCCTGAACATGCGCTATGAACTGCTTTGTCAACGATTTCAGCATCTCCTCCGTTGATGGCTCTTGGGGCTGCGGTTGATACGGAGCACGATAGTGGTTGTTTTTTTGGTATTGATTTTGGTACTAGTTCTGGTACTGGGCTTGATTTTGTCGACCAACCGGATCGTTCCTCCTAAAGCCAGGATTATCATTGCCTCGCTGATTATAATTGTTATTTGGTTGTAGCGAGGCCTGGGGGGTCGAAAACCTCCCACCACGTGAACTTCAGCAATCGTCAGATCCTGGAGTTGCGGGCACATATCAGTAGGGTGGCTTCCATCAGCGCATATGTCGCAGAGTCTTGCTGGCTTCTTGTTTCCAATGGCTATTCCCTTTATCAAACTCTTCAGTTCTGCGAATTCACTTTTCCATTCAGCCTCCCCGGAGCTTACAACATTAGCTCCTCTCTTCGTATAGGTCCTGCCAAAACTCCTAGTCCCTTCAGCTATTTCATTTATTTGGGCTCGGGCTTCTGCAGGAGTCAAATTCAGCACACTACCGTTGCAAGCAACGTCTACCAGTCTTCTCTCATGATCAATTAACCCATTATGAAGGTGGGTCACCAGGTCTTTCTCTTCGAACCTTTGGAATGGGAAGTTGGCGCATAATCTTGAGAACCTCTCGACGTAGTCGTACTGTGACTCGTCATCATGTTTCTCTACCATGGAAATCTCTCTCTTCAAAGCAACTGCCTTCTTTGAAGGGAAATACTTACTAAGGAATGCTTTGTGTAGCTTCTCCCAAGTGTCAATACTCCCTGTAGGTAGCAAGTAGTACCATTGTCACGCACTATCCTTCAGTATAAGAATGAAAGCTCTCATCTTTATCTTCTCGTCTGTGATGTTACTAGGCTTGCTGCAGCTGCAGATGTCGTGAAACTCACTCAGATGCATGATCGGATCTTCCCCAACCAAGCCATGAAACTTTGGTAGCAGATTGATGAACCATGTTTTTAGCTCGAACGTGAAACTAGCATTCAAGGCAGGCAACGTTACTCCGAGGTGTTGCTGCGTCAGGTCTAGGTCGGTGAGTTCTCGCAGCCATTGATTCGATCACAAAGTTCTGTAGAGATTGTCGCAGGTTGCGCAGGTGCATCCGCACTATCTCTGGATTGAAATCAAGCAAATTGGAATCAGTAATATGAGTGTGGACCATAAGATAGGTCAACACCAAAGTTAGTTACACAAAAAGAAACAAATTGTAAAGTCTGGCTCCCCGGCAACGGCGCCAAAATTTGATGAAGGCTAAAAGTTGCTATGCCTATCAAAGATACCCAACTCAATATAGACTTAGTAAAGTGGGAAGTAGGGGTCGAATCCCAAGAGAGCATGAGTACATTTTATCTCTATCGATGTAACTAACTATGTAACCAATGGGGGGTTGTATTGCAATTCTAACTAAACTACTAATGCTAACAAACTAACGTTGGGATGTATGGATAATGATGGAAACGCTCACTTATCAGAAATCAACACATTGGATAAACACATTGATCATAGAATCCTAATAACTTATGCTCATAAACATTCAATTGGTTGTCCTACTCTTTGTTCTAAGATAGCAACTAGTCCAAATAGTCCTAGAAACCCTTATTCTCACTATAACCAAGGAAATCCCAAGATTCAATAGTAGAACAACATTAAGATCAAATATAAGTAGGTTCATGCAATACCATTGGCAAATCGCCGATACTCGACATGAATTCAGAATCTCTATCCTATAAACAATCACAAATAGTTCATGCAAATAGAATTTGCTATCAAAGGTGAAGACTTTTCAAATAGAATTATCTAAACCTAGCAATATGAACAATATCAATCAACCTAGTTGGCCACCTAGATGAAATCAATATCAATCAATATATAATCAAGCACAAGAGATAATGAAACAATCCTCAATTGAAATAGAACATAAGTGTTTAGAAACTCACAATGCAATAATATCCAAGGCTTCAATCCTCAAAGTGAACAATGGAAGACTTAGTTCATCATAATCTCTAAGAACAATAAATAAACCTAAGATGGAGGCAAGAGGGGAAAAAGTGGGAGAGAAACTCTTCACAATAAAACCTAAACTATATATATGTCTTGGGAAAATAAGATATAAAAGAAATAAAGTTTATAATTTAGTTGGAACAATATGATTCTCGGATGAAATTTCCGAGTTCGGCCCTTTAAGGTCTTATGTCGTCCGCGGTTGCTCCAACCGCAGTCGCGGTTATGCATTCTGTAAGCCCTCGGCCTTAATTTCTTCACCCGCGGTCGCGGCTATGCATTCTGCAGACTTTTGTGCACGCTGTTGGCCGCGACCGCGGTAGTGATGTCCGCGGTCGCGGTTATGCCTGCAGTGCTCTTTTCTTCAGTTCTTGCTCCGGGATGCGTTGTCTGGCGTTCCCGGGTCTTCAAGCACGTCCATCTTCTCTTGGTACTTCATTGCTCCAGCTCCATAGTAGTACCATAAATGCTCTCGAGTTTCCATAAATCCATATAGTATGCTCTTCATGCCGGGCTCCGGAAATGCGCTCGCTAAGCTCCTAAACATTAATAAATCAATACTAATAATCGTTAGTTACATCGTATGGAATCTCTCTATCAGCGCGAGGCCGCGTCTCAACACCGCGTGACTGCCCCAGCCCACGAGAGCAAAATTCCAAGTCCCAGCCCAAGGCGCGACCACACCGACACATTCACGACCGTGCCCCTGTCAGGCCGGGAATCTCTGAAACCCTACTTCCCCTTGATGCTGCGCTTGGGATTTGGGCTCCCTTCATATGTAAAGTGTGGGCTAGGGTACTAATTAGGTTAAGTCTTTTCATTTTAGAATAAATAGGGAGAGCTTTTCCTCCGTCCTAATCATCCAATAATCTATCATTTTATTTTACGTAGATTTTAGTAATGAGCTAGGAGTAGTCTCCTAGACTTTGTATGGTTGTTTCGAGCCATTAGGATGATTCAATGTGAGGTTTCTAATCCTTTGGTTCTTATTTATAATATGTCTTAATTGCTTTATCCTCTTGCGTTTAATAACTAGTGAATTGAATTTGCATTCTGGATTGATCACCTGAGTTGTTTAGTTCAATTTCATATAGTTAGGCTTAGGTTTATCCTAGTTGGAGAACCTAACCATTAGAGTAGCAAAATCACTACCTGGACTAGTTGGACTTGTACGGATGTGGAGGATAATGAGGTGTTAGTAGCCAAGTGGCGCTGCATCTTCCTGTCTATTCTTGTGCTTAATACTGCCTAGGAATTAGTCTTAATAGTTTTTGAGCTGGATTCGTAGGTAAGGGTTATTAGAGCTAGTTGACTTAATTAGCTATAAAGGAACAAGGATTAGGGCCATTAGAGGACATATAGGAATTAGGAGAAGGAGAGAGAACCCAAATAGTGGAACCTAGGACCACTGAATCAATCTAATAGGTGAAAATCAATCATATGAAGTGTTCGTCCCATTTTAATCATCAAACAATCTTTAGCAATCAGTTTTACCAAATTCCCCTTTGTTACATTTTGAGTTGATTCAATTAATATCATGAGAATTGATTACATTTCGGTTCCCTATGGGATTCGACCCCTACTTACCACTCTACTCATGTAGAGAAGTTTGAAGGGATTTACTTTGACCGGAGGGCCTAACGACAAGACTCTCTTTGTCAAATTGGCTTTGTTGCCGGATAACCAATTTTTCTTTTCTTGCGATATTAGTTTGATTGACTCTAGTGCTAACTAGTGTATGGTCAGCCTCCGTGCTACTAATCTTCCCCTTCTTGAGCTTATTCCAGAGATCAAAAGGACTGCTAGAAGGAAGATAAGATATAATATTGATGTATATTTATGCAAGTTTTTTTTACATTCTTATAAAATTTATTTGATTTGTGTAAGGTTTTCATAAATATTTTGTGCAAAGTTCTTCAGATTTTTGGGCAAGGTTTTTCAAAGAAGTGCTAGGTTTATGTATATTTGTGCACCTGTATAAGATTTTTGTTTATTTATACAAGGTTTATGTGCATTTTGAAACTATTTTAAAAAATTGCATGATTTTCTTTTTGAAGAGGTGTTTTGAACAACTTCCATTTTAAATGGTTTTCATAGTTTTCTTTGAGGGATACTAGAGTTCACACTACAGCCTTTTCATGTTTACGATATACTTGATTTTTGATAATTGACATGCGTGCTCGGCCATCCAGCTTCATATGTTTATACCTTTGTGTTAAACTATTTTCATCACTCAAACACATCATCATTCATCATAATATCAATCTATCTTTCAGCAAGTGGTATAACTCTCGCCCAACTGACGACTTAGCTTATTGTCCTCGAATCAGATTATGGTGCCCAGTGGCGGCTTGTAGTGGGAAGGCTGTGACATCCGAAAATGAGGAAGGTGGTGGAAGGTGAAAGAGAAGAACGTGACACTCGGATCTGATATAGAGGGAAAGAAAACGAAAGACAATAAAAAAGAATTAGACTAGATTATATTATATTTGAATTAGATAATTCATCTTCTTTCTCAATTCTTATCTTAAAGTTCATTTTCATTTTTATAATTTTTTTTAATACTATCATATTAATATTTAAAAGAATGCTAATTAAATAATATTATTATTTCACATTCTTTGCTATCTCTTTAGCATGACAAAGATGTCCCAAGTCTTCTATATAATTACTTTTTTTCTTTTTGAGAGTTAAAAAAATCTATTTATTATAATTATTCATAAGGTAATTATAATAAATATTAAAATATCGGTCTGAGTCCCCTACTCCAATATATACTCTAATTTTTATTTCATTAATTTTATTGGTCGAAGTCATTGTTTCTATTAATTAGATTTTTTATTAAAAACTAAATTAGATCAAAATATAACAAATCAAGGCCCTTGACATGCACACCAATTTTGTATCCCCTCACCGTTTTCTACACATATCTTAAATAAATATTTGTAAAAAGACCGGATTAAAAATATTTATAAAAGTCAACATACATCTTAAATATTTATAAAATTATTTATTAAAGTCAATAACACGCATCTAAGATTCACGTAGAAATCGGCACATGAATTAAAAAAATAGTTAGGCATTCACTACCTGCAAATCAATTATAATAGAATCAGTCTTTCCTTAATTCTTTTTCTTAGAAATTTTCTCTTTCTCTATCACTAGCATCGTCTCCACACCATCATCTTCTCACCATGAAGCTCAATAATGAAAGCTTAACATATAACAACCACCTAAACCTAGGTTTGAGATTCTTTCTCAGCACGATGCTAGAGAATGTGATTTCAATGTCGACTATATAGGGATTACTTGCAATTAACTTCATGCAGTGGAGAATCTAGGAAGGTGCTTGGATAGGTGGTTACCCCTGCTTCCCCGGGTTACTGAGTATAAGTTCTCAAGTATTAAAATTATTCTGTTGAAAAATATATGGCCTTGGCGGCTACATTGTTTAAGGGTTGAAGAAGAAGTCGGTTCATAATAAAAATTGGCTTAGGGTTTATTTGGTATGTATTTATAAATACATTATAAAGACATTTCACTTTTTTCTTAAAAAATATTTTTATCACGGAAAATAATGTCACACATTAAAAAAAAAAATTTAAACAATAAATATTTATATCACAAAAAGATCTTGATAAAAAATTTATCAAACAAACCTCTAGTCAAACTTTAATTCCGTATTATTAAAATGCAGCAAACGATGGGTGTGGATTAGTGGAATTCTTTCTCTTGTATTTGTTTCTTTGAAGGTCAGACTAAGGCCCACCTCTTTCATTCTGGATCAAGAACTAAGACCCACTTCTTTAATTAGTCTATATATGTATTCTAGCTTATAGAAATCGGCGACATGATTTGTTATTTTTTTAGTTGCTTTTATATTAGATTGAGGGTTAAATTGTGTTGTTGTTTAAGAAAATAACAATTGTTGTTGTCAGGTATTAGAAAAAGTATCATTGTTTTTTATTTAAAGAAGATTTAATATATTCAATTGGTTTTATTTTAGTACATGATTGTGAAAATTTTGGTCATTTAGAAAAATATATTAACTCTAAATAGTGGGTCTGGATTGTTTTCGTTGATGGGAGGTAGGATACATTTATTCTTTGTGATTTAAAGTATGAAATTGTGTCGATATTGATAAATCAAGTCCTAAAAAGGACTCTAATATATTAGATTAATGAATTTTAGGATGAATTTGTCCCTTTTTTATATGAAACTAGGCTGATAATGCTCGTGCTTCGCACGAGCTTTTATTCAAGGTTTGAGTTCTTATATGGATTGTACATTAAATGCGACATATCAGTTAATTGAACTTTACACTATCATATAACTGTGTTAAAAAAAATTAAAGTAGCTTCCTTGAAAAATTTTAACGCGTTACGTAAAAAATTAACTACTAAAAGAAGATTTTTCCAGATAAAGAACTATCTTTAAAGGAATATCTTTCCATTTGTCAGTTTGCTGGGTATTAGTGTGGATCTTCTAATGCAAGATACACACCAAGTTATGTAGGATCCAGTTAATGATTGACATGTGTTAATTTTCAATTATTAAAAATAAAAGTTGCATACCCTTATTTTTTCCCCACAAATAAACAGTTATGTTTGCGGGAATTAAGGCGATGAAAATGTATGATAATTAGAGGTTAAAAGGAGGAAAGAGAAATAGATGAAGTGTGTTGGGTGAAGAGACATAGGAAAAAGAAGAGAATTATTGGTGTTGGATGAAGATAAATTATTGAGAGTAGTGATATTGTGTTGGAAGAAGATAAAGTTATAGTGAAATATTTCTTGATTTGGAATATGGAAGAACTTTTCACAATACTTGAAATAGAAAGACGAAAACTTTTCTTTTCAAATTTAATTCAATATTTTTTTAGCACTAATGATCTCTATTGATTCTACCATAATGGTACTCAATCGTTCTTCCACCTAAACAACTTTCGGCATACATATTGATCTTTACTGTTTCATAACACCAATAATAATATCATTAGATGATAAATTCGGCAAATTGTAGAGGTCTGCTACAAAATGAAGTGACATCTTTATGTGGATCAAATTCTCAAATAAATAGTAATTGCAAGTGGTTACTTTCGAGTATTTGCTTTATAAATTTTTCCAACCAATCCCAAACAAGAGTGGTAGATTGGAGAATATGAAGGGTTATGGATCAGATTCAAAGTCATCGGTTATATAGAAAGTTGTAATGGGATTTGTTCGAGATTTATTCTCAATTAGTAGTGAATAATAGATGATTGCAATACAAACTCATATACTTTTAATCTAATTGTGACTCATATCATTTTACCAAAAAGAAATTGTGACTCGGATCATAGTTTGATTTGAGAATTCAATCATCTAGAAAAATCAAGAAAGTACGATATGGTAAAGGGGTATGTATTAGCTATTAATTTTTTATTTTAATGATTTAATATTTATTTTAGGGGTTACACCATTTGTTGCTTATTATACTCCAGAGGATCCACACTGCTTGAGTGTAGCTTAAAAGTTTTTGGACATATTATACATATGAATTTGTATATGTGATACATTAGATATGTTATAATTTGTTTTCATGAACTGTGTATCCTGAAACTCATCAGAAGATACAAATATTATTTTATGCTCTTTCTACCGATCAATACATATGTTCTTGCCTTACATTGACCTAATGGGTATGTTGTATCTAGAGAAACAACTGGAACACTTGAGAAACATGATTGTGTTATATATAAGGAACACAAATAAGAAACTTGAGAAAGTTGACCGTGCATAAATAGTGAAAAACGGCTTGGATCCTTGCTAATAAAAAAGAATGCCCATTTTAGCCACCTCTTCCCTCAATGCAACAACAAAAACCTGTGAATCTACCAAGTAAATAGGTAAGTACGTTATATGTGCAAAATAAACAATCCGATTTGTAATAAAAACATTTAATCATTTTTAGCATTGTTTTTTCCTTCATAATATGTGATTTGTAATATTGCTACCTTCTAAAAATAATAGAGCTAGTTGTGTATGCTAAGATTAAATCTTTTCGATGTTTGTTTTTTTAGTCCAAAGTTTGAATATTATGAAAACAATCATGAGTTATAGCAAGAAATTAAATTGTGAGATACTTCGATTCATTTAGTGCAAGAACTCCGATTCAAATTAGTTGAAAGAGGTAATGTATAAGCCAAATTATGAGATATATACGTTTGTTGCAAAATGTATCTTGATAGCAACCTAAGTTGTGTAGAAAAATGTGTGCTAGATTCCAATGTGTAATGTAAATATTGTCATGTCGAGTAATAAAGAGTGCAAAAAAAACTTTTTATTTAAGCATTCTCATATGTGTTTGTTTCATCCTTTTTAGATAGTTTAGTACCTTTGCTTTGCTAACAACACCTCAATCATATGCTCAAGGCTTATAAGAGACGATTGTTTTCACCAATTGTGGAGGAAAGTCTCATACTGATGGTATGATATAGGTTGGAGCAATAATCACATTCATAGCTTTATTTTTATTGTGGATATTTCTTGTGATTAATCAGGTGGTAGCTTGGTGCCTTATTTATATCGGTTGATAAGTCATTTTTTGTTAAAGGTTAAAAACTCTAGAGGAAGAGGGAAAGTTAGATGGTAACTTATAGTGATTGATGATGCATGTTAATTAGAGTTTATTTCTAAGGAAGGGGAAAAGTTAGATGTAGCACTGAATGTATGGAATGATGATCATTGAATGTAGTTAATGACTTTGAAAGATAAACGGATGATGGAGGAAGGTTGAAGGTCAAAGGGATGTTATACATATCTTCAGTTATCATATTAAATCAAATATAAGAAACAACAAAGATTAGTTAATTGTTATAATTGTTGTCTAAGTAATTTTTGAATTACGGTTTAGAAGGCAAAGAGACGTGCATCACAATAAATAGGATGAAATATCTAGAGTAAATGAGAGAGATGAAACTCAATTTTTTTTATAACAAGAATTCAAACAAAAATTATATACTTGCATATTCCCTGGATGAGCGGGGTGGGATACTATAATCAACATCATCATCTGACAAACACAGAGAACCATAAGACACCGAAAAGGAGAATTTTAATATAAAATTGGTTGCACAACGAAATTGAATTGATTACATTGATCTTCAGTTTGAAAAGATCCCTAAAATCTATTCTATTAAACTCAAAATTGCTCTCCAATTCTTTCTTCTCCTGCTAAGTGTTCTCCATGCATTCACCAAACAATGTTTATTTGGTTAATACAGATTAGAGATGCTAGTAGAAAAATTCACAAGCAATTAACATGTACACGAAAATATCAACAAATGTGTATGGAAAAACTAAAGCATGAAAATTACAAATAAAAATTAAAAGTGTGAGAAACCTAGAAAAAGGCATCATGATGTCAAAGAGAAAGCAAACCTGAAACTATGAAAATGGAGAGGCATCGTTGTCATCACATGCATCATCGTCGTTGATAGGAGAAAGAAGCCATGGCTTGTAGGAATCAGAAATCTGTCGTCGACATAATTGGAATTCTCATTTGGCTTGTTCGATCAAATTCTCTCAGTTGTGAATATTTTATAGTCTTCAAGTGCTTAATGATCAGAACAATGTAAAATAATTTTGTTTTATTGCTCAAAATTGCCTCATAAGCTTCTTCTTCTTTTGTAACGAATGAAGGGAATAATGTTCATTAAGTAAATGGTACACTATTTTGAAGATGAAAGGATTATTTGGAGTTTCTATTTAAAATGAGAATGGTAGTTATCTGAAACTAAATTTGTATTTAATTATCAACGTAATATCGGATGGTCAACAAGGGCATAAAAGATAATTCTAGAAGATATCAATGATAAGGTAAGGGGTAGAATAAGAATTTTAAAGTTGAATCGGAGGTAATAAATTGACCCCCAACTCAACTTTTACAGTATATTAGATTAGAATAGATTAGGATTGGAAAATGAGGATCAAAATTAAACGAGTTACCCTAATCAATGACTTATCATATTAAGAGTTGAATTGGCGTCTTTTGGGATCAGTTTTGATAATTCAAAAGTCGAACTCCACTAATTTGGGTACAAAGGATCCAATTTTGTAGTTTAATTTGAGAAAAGATAACTCGAAGAAATACTTGCACTATATATAAACGTATCTGCATAAAACAAAGAAATACTTGCACAGAATATTTGCACTTCAAATATTTGCACATGACAACCAAATACATGCACACAACAACAAAGAGTAAGCATCCTGAAAACTTTTGAAAATATATGCACTCAAATAAAATATATCTACACATTAATTAACAACATCTGCACATTACTCATATATATTTTGACATCCATCAGATCTACTTGCATATTCCTACAAAATAATATTTTTTAGTTTAATTGGAGAAAAAAGGACTCAAATAAATACTTGCTATAAATTATTTACACAATACACAAAATTAAAGTACCTGAACAAAACAAAGAAATACTTACACAAGTATTTGTACTTAAAATATTTGCACATAACAATCAAATACATGCAAACAACAACAAAGAATTTGCATACAAAAACTTAAGAAAATATATAGGCTAGAAAAAATGGAAGAAGGAAATCGTAAAAATTAAAAAAAATTGAAGAAATATTGTTAGTAACTGAAATTCTCAAATAATCCAATTCATAAAAGCTAATTATCATGATAAAACATAAGAAATAAAAATCTTAATCTGGAAAATTAATTATTTGGCTTCTATTATTTTAAGCTCAAATTCAATAGTAAGAGAAATATAAAAACCATTTCTACTGGGGCCTTGTTATTTGCTTTTATACATCTCAAAGAGAAGAAAAATTCATCAAGTTTTCGATGTGGGATGTTAAAAAATCTCAACATGTAACAGGGCTTTTATACACATCCAAGAGTCGAAAATTTCATTGAGTTTCGATGTGGGAGAACATTTACACATATGTTAATACGGATATTTTTAACTTTTTTTGGTTGAGGTGGATAGTTTTAA
Organism: Phyllobates terribilis; assembly: GCF_046119375.1. NCBI lineage: Eukaryota > Metazoa > Chordata > Amphibia > Anura > Dendrobatidae > Phyllobates > Phyllobates terribilis. Next base: position 22,825 of record NW_027370840.1, read on the forward strand.
TTATAAAATATTTGTGGGAGGGTTTAATATGTAAAATAAGTGTGAAATGAGAGGGTATAAAACATGTGCTAATTTGGGTTAATAGAAGGCATGCGGGGGAAAATAGTTAATGAGGGTATAATGGACCTCCAAATCAAGGGGAAAAAAGGCAAACAACTACAACCTTTCAAAAAAAAAAACTACAAAAAACAATTAAGGTATTAATGAACAAAGCAACTACAAAAGCCTAAATTTATAATATATTAGGATGTTATAGCAACGTATTTTTAATGAGTAATATTTTAGTTCAAATAAAGCGCGGTCCCTCTTCCTATCAATTGTGGATCCTGTAGGGATTTAGATACGTATAAGAGGAATTGCAAGAAACGATTTCCTGACATCTAACGAAGGATCTAATGCATAAACCGATTGGATTCAGGTATAGAAGAAATAATACCTCTTGATGCGTGAATTTCAGGATGAGCGAGAAGATCGAGAGCCGCAAATGAAGCTCCTCTAGTTGGTCCACTCCGAGGAGAGAGATCTGGATCGCCTTCTTCTCCGGTTGCTAGAACGAAGAATCAAAGGTTTGTCTTTTGAGAGGGAAAACCTTCAGAGCTTTTTGTTACGTAGAAAATAATGAATCGATCCCTTTCTCAAAGAAAGGTCAACCATATTTATAATCCACCAATTAAATATAGATATATTTAATTCTCTAATTAAATATATTTATACATAGATTTACATACAAATTTATACTTATATTAATAATAACTCTTTATCATTAATAAGCTCTAAGTCATATCTTGTATAACTTTATATTATATACTTTATATAATCTCTGAAACATTGATCCAGTCCATATACTCTTATGGTGTGACCTTGTAGGACCCAATTATAATAACAATGAATTTTATAACATAAAATCCATAAATCATAGTTCCCTTCTAGCAAAGCACTGTGACTACCTAAAATAATCGGATTATAAATCTTCATTAAATATCCTATTTCATATTTATTCATTGCACCTTTGATTAAATGACACAATTCCTTCAATCTCCCACTTGTCCTTAAAACAAGTGTGCAATGTTAAAATTCTTTTGTCACTTAATGTCTTATTTGACTATATGATGAAACTCATCTTTTCCGCCAAATATGTTTATTGAACTCTTGAGATCGAACTGTCAGTACAGATGATTATTAATAATCCATCTGAGCATGGCCATGCGTTTTTTCAGTTCTCACTCTTCAAGTGGTCGAGACACCATTCCTTTCCAAACGTATCATGGTATACACGGAATAGGAGGACATATTCAATCTTGTAAAATATATAGCTCCCACTCAACTTTTGGCAATCCCAATCACTACTTTTATAACTGTCTGTTACGATCAGCGTTTAGCAGCGTCAAAGACATACCAGCAGCCAAATGAAGACTATATCGTACTCATGTCTAAGGAACTCACTAATCATGAATAATCTTAGAACTTTGTAGTAATGTCCCACAGAATCCTAAGAACAGTCTGCCCAATATGTATCACCATACACATCTATGTAATTGATTAGACATCTCTGTGTCCCTACAACACATGAAACCCGGTGTTGTTAATCAATCTCACAATATGGTCTTAAAATAAGTCATTTGTATCCAAATTAATGACTAAGACCATGAACAATTTAATAATTTTTTAATTTCAGTTCACTTAATGGGGTTTCATCCACCAGAACAGTTTTGATGAACCCATTTGTTAACTACAAAAATATTTGGATACTTTATTCAAATCCAAGTAATTTAAATAATAATATGAAAATCGTATATATGAATCAAGCATAAGTGTTTGTAATAACAATAAACAAGTTTTATCAAAAAACAAATATTTCAAAATAATTCTCCAATGTGTTTGAGCCCTTTGGCCCAAGTGTGACTCTCATGCTTGCGCCTAGGCATGGACTTGGTTAAAGAATCTGCAATGTTGTCGTCTGTGTGCACTTTGCACATCCTCACATCACCTCTATCAACATAGTGTCTGGTCATGTGGTACTTCTGTAGGACATGTCTGGATCTAGAACTAGAACTAGGTTCCTTGGCTTGAGCAATGACGCCATTGTTATCACAATAGACGTCAATAGCTCTAGAAATTCTAGGAACGACACCAAGCTCAGCTATAAACTGTCTAATCCAGACAGCCTCCTTAGTTGCTTCACTAGCAGCAATGTACTATGCTTCCGTTGTGAATCTGCTATTGTCCCTTGCTTTGAGCTCTTCCAGCTGATGGCTCCTCCATTCAAAATGAAGACGTACCCTAACTGAGATTCAAAATCATCTCTATCTGTCTGGAACTCGCATCAGTATAGCCCTTGACGATTAACTCGTCATCACCTCCATACACCAAAACGTCATCCTTAGTCCTTCTTATGTACTTTAGAATGTTTTTGGCCGCACACCAATGCGCCTCTCCAGGTTTTGATTGGTATCTGCTGCACATACTCAAAGCGTGCGCAATATCTGGGCGCGTACATGTCATAGCATACATGATAGATCCTATGGCTGAAGCATAAGGAATCTTACTCATTCTCTCAGTTTCACCAAGTGTTTTAGGACATTGGCTTTTGCTGAGATGTAAACCATGTTGCATAGGAAGAAATCCTTTCTTGGAATTCATCATATTGAATCTAGCAAGGATTTTATCTATATAAGTTCCTTGATGGGAACTTGGTGAAGACATGCAGAAAGGGAACTTGGTAAAGACATGCACGAGCCCAAAGGTAGTTGCAAGCTCTAGCTCCTCTAATCCCAAGAAGGCTTTCTTTACAGATTGGGGTGACTCAGACGGCGAGCTAGATGTGGGAGAGGTAACCCAAGCCAAACGTCTCATGATTATGGAAGACTCAGATAATGAATAACCAATAAGGGTACCTTCCTTGAAACTTAACATTACCTAAAGAGGATTTGGTTACAATGTTACAAGGGTTGATTGAAAATAATGACACCCTACTTTCTCAAGATAATGAATACACTAAGGAGATTAATGAACTTCAAACTGAAACAGTTATTATCAAAGAAATTACATGCTGAAATTGTTGTTCTTATAAAGTTATGTGAAAAATGTAAGGGCAAGGGTCTCGAGCAAGAACGTGATTAATTTTTATCAAGCAAGCTCGATGTTATTATGAATAAACTGTACTCCCTAACCCGGTCTATCAAAGCAAAGACTGTCAACTTGAAGGTCTTTGTGAGAGCTAGACCTGGACTAGGCTATTTCTCTCAAGGCACTCCATCATGCATTACAGATATCTCCTTTACTAGTGAATTGACTGAAAAAACTCAATTCACTAAGCAAAGAACTTCAAATTCTTGCAAAAGAAGGAATGCATTTCTTGAGGGAAAGATGAAGGTTCTTGAAAAGGAATCCAAATAAACCAAGAGAAGGTTTCATTGGGATAGGCAACCAATTTATATTTTAAGCAAGCTAAGAATCCTCAACCTCATCGTGTTAAGCTTGAGAAGGAAGGCTCATTTCGTCCAGGAAAGGGAAAGTAACGCTATGTGAGGTACAACATGTATTGCACTCACTTTGGAAACAATGGCATAGAGTACAAGAGTGTGAAAATAAGAGGGCGCTTAAGAGAAAACCTACAAGTCATACAAATCTAAGCTCAGTCAGGTGCTAGATCTGAATGATCCCGCTTACTATCAACCTCTTGCACCTTCCACTAAAGCCAGAACTAGAAAAACTATATCGGGAGGTACTTCCACTAATCCACCATGAAGCCTAAGCTTTGATGGGTTTCCAAAATTTAATTCCTCCTAATTGCAGGGGTGAAAGGAAAATCAAATGGTATATTGACAGTGACTGCTTGTGTCATATGACGGGTGACCCACAATTCTTGCTCTCGTTTCAAAATAGTGAAGGAGGTAATATTTTATTTGGTACAAAAAGCAAGGAAGAATCAAGGCAACAAGAAGTGTCTAGCTAACTCTAGAAATCTGGAAAAGAGATCTTAGCTTGGTTGAAAGTCTCAAATTCAACCTCCTAACTATCGCTAAGATATGCTACCTACGTAAGAACGAATTCACAATCACAATGGCAGAGTGCGTAGTCAAGGCTCCAACTAAATAAGTAATAATGAAGGGAACAAGAGTCGGCAACGCCTATTTGTTTGACTACTCCTTCATTCTAGCACAACAACTCTGTCTCTCTACTATAAGAGCAGTCCAATCTATGTCACCAATGCCTAGGACATGCGATCCTTCACCTACTCCATAAGCTCCACTCTAAGGAGCTAGTAAGAAGCCTTCCAGAAATTAAGTTAGAGTCTATGAAGAATTACTCTGAGTGTGCGAGATCAAATATCACTTGCCAGTTCTTAGCACCACCAAAGAAGGTAGTATCCACTAAGAGCCCCCTTGAACTCATCCATATGGATTTGTGTGGTCCAATTCCAGTTCAAAGCACATAAGGTATCGTTATATTTTTGTATTAGTAGATGATTACTCTTGCTTCACATGGACTCCCTTCTTGGGAACTAAGGATGATGTCTTTGAATAGTTCTCATCCTTAGTGCTTCTCTTGGAAAAGAGTTTAGATCTCCCTCCCTGTTCCATTCGCTCAGATCATGGACTGGAATTCGAGAATGGGAAATTTCTAACTTTTGCAGGGAGAAGGGTATCAACCACAATTTTTCAGCTCAAAGAACGCCTCAAAAAATTGGTGTGGTGGAGAGGAAGAAAATCACACTTGAAGAGATGGCCAAAACCATGGTTATAGACAGTGGAATCTGTTGGAAATAACACGTAACCAAAGTAGAAAATACGTGTTTTGATCAGCTATTGTCTTTTGTCTCTAAAGTTCATTAAGCCTTAGATGCGCTTCACTAGTATTGAATTGCGCTTTCGATACTTGAGATGCGCTTGACCAATGTAGGACACTTAGTAATGAATTTACTAATGTCCTTTAAGTGCGGAAGTGGTCAGACGACAATAAAGCGCGCTTTAAGTTATTAAAGCGCACTTCTATTTGCACACAACACAAGAGTTTTTTTCCAAGGTGAGAACCCTAAGCCACTAATTGACTCGGGATAAAACTCACCACTAATTTTGTATTGATTGAATAGGGTTACAATCTCTTGCTTCAACACGAGAAGCTCACTTGTAAGCTTTCTCCTCACAATACAACCAATCAGCTCAAGAACAAATGGCTCTACACTCTCTCTGAATACAAACCTGAGTAATCAATCTAAGCACCCCTAGCTTTCCCTATGAACTACTCACTTTGTATTACAGCTTCGAAATCCCTCTGATCCCCTCTTTAGAGTAAATGCTATAGTCCTCTATTTATACAAAAACCTTAAGCTACCCTTGCTTAATTTCTTGTAACAAACTAGAAGACTAAGCAATAGCCACCTCATCAATCCGTGTGCCTTGATCACTTCACCAGAATTAATCAACGGCTTGGAGTGATTTGGTTTTGTTCTCCATGTGTTGATCCACGCCACATAAGCAATCCGTGTGCTTTAAGCTCTAACAAACTCTTGCCACGCTGGCGATCCCTGGAGTAGCGTCCCAAATAGTGTGAAGTTCTTCTCGCACCTTCCTGTGCACGCAACTTGCACTCTCCCGCTTTACCAGCCTTCGAAGCGTCTAGATTTGTTCTCCTGTGCTCTGGCACACCCTAAGCTTCAGTGGAACCTCGTGATCAACTTTCTCCTTTTGCTTCAAGCGCATCTTCAATGGCTTAGAAGCACGCCTACACTCACATCTGTACGTTGACAGGATTTATTGAAACACCGTTTTGCGAAACTTGATTTCTCCGCTTGGTGTTAAGCGCGACTGTGACCAGTCAAGCGCATCTCTAAGTGACTTAAGCGCATCCTTACAAGTATGGCAATGACCTGGAAGGCTTAAAAACACTAAGAGATTAAACATATTAGTTTGTTATCATCAAAACACAGAGAAATACATTGAGCTTTAATATTCCTACCAAAGCTCAACTAACAATTTCCCCCTTTTTGATGATGACAAACTATATAACAGGTAAGCTCATATACTTTCATTAGTGATGAAATTGAAGACAACAAACATCAATTTAATCATATACACAGATTCGGAAATAGGTCGAAGTATCTTACCAAGTACCTTATCGACAGATTTCGAATTCCCCCTAAGTTCAAGCACGGTCTCAAACTTCCCCCTTAATCAAAGAAGGATGTACCTGTTTTCTTCCCCCTTTTGACATCATCGAAAAATTCAAGCGTAATCATACAGTCGGAAAGTTAGCAGGTGCGCTTCTCTAGGTTAAGATCAAAACAATACTGAGATAGTGAAAAAATCAAACAGAGAAGGCAAAGAAAATATCACATTAGCAAGACTCTCAGAGATATAAAAGTCAAGTGCATGCTTAGTAATTTCCAAACTGCCAAAAGTAGGGTCGGAATACTAGGGAGACTAGTTCAGAATACAAATAAACATAGTAGAGAGTAAGAAGCCCAGCAAATACGCTTTATAAGCGCAACCACCACACACAAACAACAAAGTCGTTAATCAACTAGAGAACTTCATCACATGCGCTGATTCTTGTTGGTCCGCTCTGTGAGTGGGGAGATGCAGGGGAGAGACAAATGTATCACATTGAGACAAACATGAAGGTCAACAAACCTGGAGGGGGTGGCGACTTTTATGTTTAAGCGCAACCTTTTCCCTTACCAGAAGTACATAACAACGTCTCTAGATGTGCTTTCTTCTTGGGAGATTTGATGAAGTCTCTTCGCCCTGTGCATGAAGCACAATCAGCGATAATCGTGGCCACAGTACCTTTATGATCACCAAACTGAGAAAGGTTCTGAGCCACAAGCTCTTGGTCGACGGCAAGAAGCTTGAATATGATAGTGATGAAGCTCAATGTCGAATGTAACTATCTTCGTGTATGTATGTGATGTCCAGTGTCAAACTTACCAGCCACTATGCAGATAGTAAAATGAACGGGAAATGCACATTTCAAGTTGGGGACATTACAGCATTCAATCACTCAAGTAATATGTAATCGTATGTGCATATACATGTAGCATGGTAATTGAGGCTTTTTGTCACCAAATGAATACTTCTCTAATGTAGAGCTCAATAAAGGACGAGAGAAGCGTTACATCTAGTCAGGCTAGGGACACCTATGCAATGGATCATTTCTTAGGCATGTAATATGGGTAGAAGACGATCACCATTGTCACGTTTTTGGCAATGAAGAGCATGCAATGACTGAGATTATATCAAATCGAGCTAAACTAGGAAGATACCTTAGAAGCGCAATCCGTTTGATAAACAACTACACAGAATGAGATGATTTAATCATTTAAGCGCATGCTACTAAAGTTCAAACATTGATATTATGCTTGCTAGTTCTAGTCAAATAGAGGAATACTTACAGTGCCATTGCCTTTAAGCTAATGGAGTTGCACGAAACCGAATTGAACCTGGAAGTTTAAGAAAGTCTATCGGTCAAGCGCTTGTGTAGGATATTCGCTATTTGCCCTTCTGAAGATATATAGTCAAGCTTGATGATCTTGCGCTTCAAATGATCACATAGAAAGTGTACACCGAGATATAAGCATGAATGGTGTACTGGTATGTCTCGTGATCTTTTCTTGCCTTTTGCCCTGAAGAAGTCTTGTGCTTCTTCCTTATGTTGAAATGAGAGTAGCCGTAGTGGATCGCTCATTACAAACAATCGCTAAACATGAATCTTCTACTCTTCATTTCATTCTGCATAGAAAAAGATCAATTTCTATGTTCCCTACGAAGCGCACGCTTCGTGGGAACATTGTCCATAGCTATTGACTCGCTTGTTTTATGAACAGGCTCATAATAGCTAGGATCATTAAGATCAAGCACGATATGAGGTCGCGCTTTACGAAGCGCATCTCTGTGCTTTGAAGCGCAACCGTTGTCAACATGTGAACGTTGATAACGTTGACGCTTGCCCTTGGATTTAGCCATCGGCTTATAGGGCTTAGTTGGGGTATGCGCTTGTTTCTTATACAAATGATGCGCTTTTGCCCCACGAAACCACTCTTTGGTTTCTGAAGGTTGTTCCTCAAGTACCTTAATCCTGCTCTTTAAATGAGAGTTTTCACTCTTGTAAGCAGTAAGGTCTTGTTCAAGTGATTTGATCTTAGAAGATATTTCACTTGCTTGAGGAGGAATGGAGGAAGAGGAAGATTCCTGGGGGTCATAACCCAATCCAGGTCTAGCTTTAACAAAGCCGGTTTGAGAAACAGGCTTTGTTTCCACTAACTTTGTAAGAACATCAAGCTTTGATATGATCTGATCAAGCTTAACATCTTTGGTTGAGACAGAGTTACCTTCTAACCCTTTACCATGACAAAGTTCACAAGATTTAGAAGGGAGTGTGTTTTTGTCATGTAAATGTTTAGAAAGCTCAACCAGTTCTTCCTTAGCATTATCTAGTTCAACAAGCCGTGCTCTAGCATCAGTTGCTAGAGACTTATGTTGAACCATAAGCTCTTTTAGAAGGAGGACAAGATTGCGCTTGGGAAGAATATCAAGGTTCAGGTCATTTACCTCAATCTCAGATCCAGAGTCTGAGTCAGATGCGGCGCCAGCCATTAAGCATAAATCAGGTTGCGCTCCATCGTCCAAATCATCATCAGATTCTCCCCAAAGTGTGACGAAGGCTTGTTTAGGAGGGGGCTGTTGTTCGGTGGGGCTTGCGCTTGGATTCACCTTTAGATGAGGACATGCTTTAGCGAGATGTCCCTTTTCGTTGCAGTTGAAACAGGTGAACTCCTTGGGGTCGCGCTGCTTGTAGGTAGGATCGCGCTGATTCAAACCACCCTGCTTCTTGAAGAATTTCTTCACAACCTTAGTCATCATAGCGACGTCCTTATCATCATCTTCTTCTCCTTCTTCATCATTTTCAAGCTTTTGGAGTACACGTGAAAGCTTGAGCGCTATCCCTCTTGTTTCTTGGTTTGAGTGCTTTTCCTCGTTGTTCTTGATTTCCTGCACTTTAAATTTACCTGCAAGAACAGAGATAGGCAAATCTCGGGTTTCCTTGGACTGAAGAAGAATTTGCTTGAGGGTTGTATACTTTGAGTTCACTCCATGAATGAACGCCATAGAATACTCCCAAGCTTTCTTCTCCATTCCAGCAGAAAGCATCTTGTCATACAGGATTTGACACCGAGAATGATAATCAGAGACGAGCTCATTTTCCCCCATTCGAATGGAGCAAAACTCGCGATTAAGCTCAAAGATACGGTTGTCCTTCATATCATCACTGCCAGAGTGCATGTTTATAATAGCTTTCCACATAGCTTGAGCAGTGGGAAGGGACATTACCTTGTCTATATCTTTCCGTGAAAGAGCATTAAGAATGAGCTGTCGCGCTTTAGCATTCTTCTCCATAAGTTGGTACTCTTTTGCTTCCCATTTTGAGTCATCCGTCTCGGAGATCTTCTCATCACCCTTTTCAATAATCTTCCAGCACTGATAGTCGGTTTGCTGGATGTAGTTCTTCGTCATAGTGAGCCACCATTCAAGTTCGCCTTCAATAAGGACATGGGGCTTGGCGAGAGAAATACCGAGGTTGAAGCTGGCCATTGTTCTAGACTTGAGAATCCTTTTGAACCTGTAAAAGGATTAGTGCAAATAGGCAAACCTGGTGCTCTGATACCAATTGTTGGAAATAACACGTTACCAAAGTAGAAAATACGTGTTTTGATCAGCTATTGTCTTTTGTCTCTAAGGTTCATTAAGCCTTAGATGCGCTTCACTAGTATTGAATTGCGCTTTCGATACTTGAGATGCGCTTGACCAATGTAGGACACTTAGTAATGAATTTACTAATGTCCTTTAAGTGCGGAAGTGGTCAGACGACAATAAAGCGCGCTTTAAGTTATTAAAGCGCACTTCTATTTGCACACAACACAAGAGTTTTTTTCCAAGGTGAGAACCCTAAGCCACTAATTGACTCGGGATAAAACTCACCACTAATTTTGTATTGATTGAATAGGGTTACAATCTCTTGCTTCAACACGAGAAGCTCACTTGTAAGCTTTCTCCTCACAATACAACCAATCAGCTCAAGAACAAAT
>NW_027370841.1:0-32853 GCF_046119375.1 Phyllobates terribilis
ATGTTTTTCATATACCAGAAATGTTTGAAGCTACTGACTGAATGAAAGGAGCTGGCATCTCACTCTCTTTGAATCTTCTTTATCATGCTAGGATTAACAGGAAAAAGCTAAAAATTTCAGAATTGCACCGTGCAATGTGGAGATATTACTGTTTGTGCATTTACAATATTCATTGATTTTTGCCATTGAAAAACATGTTTTTCATATACCAGAAATGTTTGAAGCTACTGACTGAATGAAAGGAGCTGGCATCTCACTCTCTTTGAATCTTCTTTATCATGCTAGGATTAGCAGGAAAAAGCTAAAAATTTCAGAATTGCACCTTGCAATGTGGAGATATTACTGTTTGTGCATTTACAATATTCATTGATTTTTGCCATTGAAAAACATGTTTTTCATATACCAGAAATGTTTGAAGCTACTGACTGAATGAAAGGAGCTGGCATCTCACTCTCTTTGAATCTTCTTTATCATGCTAGGATTAACAGGAAAAAGCAAAAATTTCAGAATTGCACCTTGCAATGTGGAGATATTACTGTTTGTGCATTTACAATATTCATTGATTTTTGCCATTGAAAAACATGTTTTTCATATACCAGAAATGTTTGAAGCTACTGACTGAATGAAAGGAGCTGGCATCTCACTCTCTTTGAATCTTCTTTATCATGCTAGGATTAACAGGAAAAAGCTAAAAATTTCAGAATTGCACCGTGCAATGTGGAGATATTACTGTTTGTGCATTTACAATATTCATTGATTTTTGCCATTGAAAAACATGTTTTTCATATACCAGAAATGTTTGAAGCTACTGACTGAATGAAAGGAGCTGGCATCTCACTCTCTTTGAATCTTCTTTATCATGCTAGGATTAGCAGGAAAAAGCAAAAAATTTCAGAATTGCACCTTGCAATGTGGAGATATTACTGTTTGTGCATTTACAATATTCATTGATTTTTGCCATTGAAAAGCATGTTTTTCATATACCAGAAATGTTTGAAGCTACTGACTGAATGAAAGGAGCTGGCATCTCACTCTCTTTGAATCTTCTTTATCATGCTAGGATTAACAGGAAAAAGCTAAAAATTTCAGAATTGCACCGTGCAATGTGGAGATATTACTGTTTGTGCATTTACAATATTCATTGATTTTTGCCATTGAAAAACATGTTTTTCATATACCAGAAATGTTTGAAGCTACTGACTGAATGAAAGGAGCTGGCATCTCACTCTCTTTGAATCTTCTTTATCATGCTAGGATTAGCAGGAAAAAGCAAAAAATTTCAGAATTGCACCTTGCAATGTGGAGATATTACTGTTTGTGCATTTACAATATTCATTGATTTTTGCCATTGAAAAACATGTTTTTCATATACCAGAAATGTTTGAAGCTACTGACTGAATGAAAGGAGCTGGCATCTCACTCTCTTTGAATCTTCTTTATCATGCTAGGATTAACAGGAAAAAGCAAAAAATTTCAGAATTGCACCTTGCAATGTGGAGATATTACTGTTTGTGCATTTACAATATTCATTGATTTTTGCCATTGAAAAACATGTTTTTCATATACCAGAAATGTTTGAAGCTACTGACTGAATGAAAGGAGCTGGCATCTCACTCTCTTTGAATCTTCTTTATCATGCTAGGATTAACAGGAAAAAGCTAAAAATTTCAGAATTGCACCGTGCAATGTGGAGATATTACTGTTTGTGCATTTACAATATTCATTGATTTTTGCCATTGAAAAACATGTTTTTCATATACCAGAAATGTTTGAAGCTACTGACTGAATGAAAGGAGCTGGCATCTCACTCTCTTTGAATCTTCTTTATCATGCTAGGATTAGCAGGAAAAAGCAAAAAATTTCAGAATTGCACCTTGCAATGTGGAGATATTACTGTTTGTGCATTTACAATATTCATTGATTTTTGCCATTGAAAAACATGTTTTTCATATACCAGAAATGTTTGAAGCTACTGACTGAATGAAAGGAGCTGGCATCTCACTCTCTTTGAATCTTCTTTATCATGCTAGGATTAACAGGAAAAAGCTCAAAATTTCAGAATTGCACCGTGCAATGTGGAGATATTACTGTTTGTGCATTTACAATATTCATTGATTTTTGCCATTGAAAAACATGTTTTTCATATACCAGAAATGTTTGAAGCTACTGACTGAATGAAAGGAGCTGGCATCTCACTCTCTTTGAATCTTCTTTATCATGCTAGGATTAGCAGGAAAAAGCAAAAAATTTCAGAATTGCACCTTGCAATGTGGAGATATTACTGTTTGTGCATTTACAATATTCATTGATTTTTGCCATTGAAAAACATGTTTTTCATATACCAGAAATGTTTGAAGCTACTGACTGAATGAAAGGAGCTGGCATCTTACTCTCTTTGAATCTTCTTTATCATGCTATGATTAACAGGAAAAAGCTAAAAATTTCAGAATTGCACCGTGCAATGTGGAGATATTACTGTTTGTGCATTTACAATATTCATTGATTTTTGCCATTGAAAAACATGTTTTTCATATACCAGAAATGTTTGAAGCTACTGACTGAATGAAAGGAGCTGGCATCTCACTCTCTTTGAATCTTCTTTATCATGCTAGGATTAGCAGGAAAAAGCAAAAAATTTCAGAATTGCACCTTGCAATGTGGAGATATTACTGTTTGTGCATTTACAATATTCATTGATTTTTGCCATTGAAAAACATGTTTTTCATATACCAGAAATGTTTGAAGCTACTGACTGAATGAAAGGAGCTGGCATCTCACTCTCTTTGAATCTTCTTTATCATGCTAGGATTAACAGGAAAAAGCTAAAAATTTCAGAATTGCACCGTGCAATGTGGAGATATTACTGTTTGTGCATTTACAATATTCATTGATTTTTGCCATTGAAAAACATGTTTTTCATATACCAGAAATGTTTGAAGCTACTGACTGAATGAAAGGAGCTGGCATCTCACTCTCTTTGAATCTTCTTTATCATGCTAGGATTAGCAGGAAAAAGCAAAAAATTTCAGAATTGCACCTTGCAATGTGGAGATATTACTGTTTGTGCATTTACAATATTCATTGATTTTTGCCATTGAAAAACATGTTTTTCATATACCAGAAATGTTTGAAGCTACTGACTGAATGAAAGGAGCTGGCATCTCACTCTCTTTGAATCTTCTTTATCATGCTAGGATTAACAGGAAAAAGCAAAAAATTTCAGAATTGCACCTTGCAATGTGGAGATATTACTGTTTGTGCATTTACAATATTCATTGATTTTTGCCATTGAAAAACATGTTTTTCATATACCAGAAATGTTTGAAGCTACTGACTGAATGAAAGGAGCTGGCATCTCACTCTCTTTGAATCTTCTTTATCATGCTAGGATTAACAGGAAAAAGCTAAAAATTTCAGAATTGCACCGTGCAATGTGGAGATATTACTGTTTGTGCATTTACAATATTCATTGATTTTTGCCATTGAAAAACATGTTTTTCATATACCAGAAATGTTTGAAGCTACTGACTGAATGAAAGGAGCTGGCATCTCACTCTCTTTGAATCTTCTTTATCATGCTAGGATTAGCAGGAAAAAGCAAAAAATTTCAGAATTGCACCTTGCAATGTGGAGATATTACTGTTTGTGCATTTACAATATTCATTGATTTTTGCCATTGAAAAACATGTTTTTCATATACCAGAAATGTTTGAAGCTACTGACTGAATGAAAGGAGCTGGCATCTCACTCTCTTTGAATCTTCTTTATCATGCTAGGATTAACAGGAAAAAGCTAAAAATTTCAGAATTGCACCGTGCAATGTGGAGATATTACTGTTTGTGCATTTACAATATTCATTGATTTTTGCCATTGAAAAACATGTTTTTCATATACCAGAAATGTTTGAAGCTACTGACTGAATGAAAGGAGCTGGCATCTCACTCTCTTTGAATCTTCTTTATCATGCTAGGATTAGCAGGAAAAAGCAAAAAATTTCAGAATTGCACCTTGCAATGTGGAGATATTACTGTTTGTGCATTTACAATATTCATTGATTTTTGCCATTGAAAAACATGTTTTTCATATACCAGAAATGTTTGAAGCTACTGACTGAATGAAAGGAGCTGGCATCTCACTCTCTTTGAATCTTCTTTATCATGCTAGGATTAACAGGAAAAAGCAAAAAATTTCAGAATTGCACCTTGCAATGTGGAGATATTACTGTTTGTGCATTTACAATATTCATTGATTTTTGCCATTGAAAAACATGTTTTTCATATACCAGAAATGTTTGAAGCTACTGACTGAATGAAAGGAGCTGGCATCTCACTCTCTTTGAATCTTCTTTATCATGCTAGGATTAACAGGAAAAAGCTAAAAATTTCAGAATTGCACCGTGCAATGTGGAGATATTACTGTTTGTGCATTTACAATATTCATTGATTTTTGCCATTGAAAAACATGTTTTTCATATACCAGAAATGTTTGAAGCTACTGACTGAATGAAAGGAGCTGGCATCTCACTCTCTTTGAATCTTCTTTATCATGCTAGGATTAGCAGGAAAAAGCAAAAAATTTCAGAATTGCACCTTGCAATGTGGAGATATTACTGTTTGTGCATTTACAATATTCATTGATTTTTGCCATTGAAAAACATGTTTTTCATATACCAGAAATGTTTGAAGCTACTGACTGAATGAAAGGAGCTGGCATCTCACTCTCTTTGAATCTTCTTTATCATGCTAGGATTAGCAGGAAAAAGCAAAAAATTTCAGAATTGCACCTTGCAATGTGGAGATATTACTGTTTGTGCATTTACAATATTCATTGATTTTTGCCATTGAAAAACATGTTTTTCATATACCAGAAATGTTTGAAGCTACTGACTGAATGAAAGGAGCTGGCATCTCACTCTCTTTGAATCTTCTTTATCATGCTAGGATTAACAGGAAAAAGCTAAAAATTTCAGAATTGCACCGTGCAATGTGGAGATATTACTGTTTGTGCATTTACAATATTCATTGATTTTTGCCATTGAAAAACATGTTTTTCATATACCAGAAATGTTTGAAGCTACTGACTGAATGAAAGGAGCTGGCATCTCACTCTCTTTGAATCTTCTTTATCATGCTAGGATTAGCAGGAAAAAGCAAAAAATTTCAGAATTGCACCTTGCAATGTGGAGATATTACTGTTTGTGCATTTACAATATTCATTGATTTTTGCCATTGAAAAACATGTTTTTCATATACCAGAAATGTTTGAAGCTACTGACTGAATGAAAGGAGCTGGCATCTCACTCTCTTTGAATCTTCTTTATCATGCTAGGATTAACAGGAAAAAGCAAAAAATTTCAGAATTGCACCTTGCAATGTGGAGATATTACTGTTTGTGCATTTACAATATTCATTGATTTTTGCCATTGAAAAACATGTTTTTCATATACCAGAAATGTTTGAAGCTACTGACTGAATGAAAGGAGCTGGCATCTCACTCTCTTTGAATCTTCTTTATCATGCTAGGATTAACAGGAAAAAGCTAAAAATTTCAGAATTGCACCGTGCAATGTGGAGATATTACTGTTTGTGCATTTACAATATTCATTGATTTTTGCCATTGAAAAACATGTTTTTCATATACCAGAAATGTTTGAAGCTACTGACTGAATGAAAGGAGCTGGCATCTCACTCTCTTTGAATCTTCTTTATCATGCTAGGATTAGCAGGAAAAAGCAAAAAATTTCAGAATTGCACCTTGCAATGTGGAGATATTACTGTTTGTGCATTTACAATATTCATTGATTTTTGCCATTGAAAAACATGTTTTTCATATACCAGAAATGTTTGAAGCTACTGACTGAATGAAAGGAGCTGGCATCTCACTCTCTTTGAATCTTCTTTATCATGCTAGGATTAACAGGAAAAAGCTAAAAATTTCAGAATTGCACCGTGCAATGTGGAGATATTACTGTTTGTGCATTTACAATATTCATTGATTTTTGCCATTGAAAAACATGTTTTTCATATACCAGAAATGTTTGAAGCTACTGACTGAATGAAAGGAGCTGGCATCTCACTCTCTTTGAATCTTCTTTATCATGCTAGGATTAGCAGGAAAAAGCAAAAAATTTCAGAATTGCACCTTGCAATGTGGAGATATTACTGTTTGTGCATTTACAATATTCATTGATTTTTGCCATTGAAAAACATGTTTTTCATATACCAGAAATGTTTGAAGCTACTGACTGAATGAAAGGAGCTGGCATCTCACTCTCTTTGAATCTTCTTTATCATGCTAGGATTAACAGGAAAAAGCTAAAAATTTCAGAATTGCACCGTGCAATGTGGAGATATTACTGTTTGTGCATTTACAATATTCATTTATTTTTGCCATTGAAAAACATGTTTTTCATATACCAGAAATGTTTGAAGCTACTGACTGAATGAAAGGAGCTGGCATCTCACTCTCTTTGAATCTTCTTTATCATGCTAGGATTAGCAGGAAAAAGCAAAAAATTTCAGAATTGCACCTTGCAATGTGGAGATATTACTGTTTGTGCATTTACAATATTCATTGATTTTTGCCATTGAAAAACATGTTTTTCATATACCAGAAATGTTTGAAGCTACTGACTGAATGAAAGGAGCTGGCATCTCACTCTCTTTGAATCTTCTTTATCATGCTAGGATTAACAGGAAAAAGCTAAAAATTTCAGAATTGCACCGTGCAATGTGGAGATATTACTGTTTGTGCATTTACAATATTCATTGATTTTTGCCATTGAAAAACATGTTTTTCATATACCAGAAATGTTTGAAGCTACTGACTGAATGAAAGGAGCTGGCATCTCACTCTCTTTGAATCTTCTTTATCATGCTAGGATTAGCAGGAAAAAGCTAAAAATTTCAGAATTGCACCTTGCAATGTGGAGATATTACTGTTTGTGCATTTACAATATTCATTTATTTTTGCCATTGAAAAACATGTTTTTCATATACCAGAAATGTTTGAAGCTACTGACTGAATGAAAGGAGCTGGCATCTCACTCTCTTTGAATCTTCTTTATCATGCTAGGATTAGCAGGAAAAAGCAAAAAATTTCAGAATTGCACCTTGCAATGTGGAGATATTACTGTTTGTGCATTTACAATATTCATTGATTTTTGCCATTGAAAAACATGTTTTTCATATACCAGAAATGTTTGAAGCTACTGACTGAATGAAAGGAGCTGGCATCTCACTCTCTTTGAATCTTCTTTATCATGCTAGGATTAACAGGAAAAAGCTAAAAATTTCAGAATTGCACCGTGCAATGTGGAGATATTACTGTTTGTGCATTTACAATATTCATTGATTTTTGCCATTGAAAAACATGTTTTTCATATACCAGAAATGTTTGAAGCTACTGACTGAATGAAAGGAGCTGGCATCTCACTCTCTTTGAATCTTCTTTATCATGCTAGGATTAGCAGGAAAAAGCTAAAAATTTCAGAATTGCACCTTGCAATGTGGAGATATTACTGTTTGTGCATTTACAATATTCATTGATTTTTGCCATTGAAAAACATGTTTTTCATATACCAGAAATGTTTGAAGCTACTGACTGAATGAAAGGAGCTGGCATCTCACTCTCTTTGAATCTTCTTTATCATGCTAGGATTAACAGGAAAAAGCTAAAAATTTCAGAATTGCACCGTGCAATGTGGAGATATTACTGTTTGTGCATTTACAATATTCATTGATTTTTGCCATTGAAAAACATGTTTTTCATATACCAGAAATGTTTGAAGCTACTGACTGAATGAAAGGAGCTGGCATCTCACTCTCTTTGAATCTTCTTTATCATGCTAGGATTAACAGGAAAAAGCTAAAAATTTCAGAATTGCACCTTGCAATGTGGAGATATTACTGTTTGTGCATTTACAATATTCATTGATTTTTGCCATTGAAAAACATGTTTTTCATATACCAGAAATGTTTGAAGCTACTGACTGAATGAAAGGAGCTGGCATCTCACTCTCTTTGAATCTTCTTTATCATGCTAGGATTAACAGGAAAAAGCTAAAAATTTCAGAATTGCACCGTGCAATGTGGAGATATTACTGTTTGTGCATTTACAATATTCATTGATTTTTGCCATTGAAAAACATGTTTTTCATATACCAGAAATGTTTGAAGCTACTGACTGAATGAAAGGAGCTGGCATCTCACTCTCTTTGAATCTTCTTTATCATGCTAGGATTAGCAGGAAAAAGCAAAAAATTTCAGAATTGCACCTTGCAATGTGGAGATATTACTGTTTGTGCATTTACAATATTCATTGATTTTTGCCATTGAAAAACATGTTTTTCATATACCAGAAATGTTTGAAGCTACTGACTGAATGAAAGGAGCTGGCATCTCACTCTCTTTGAATCTTCTTTATCATGCTAGGATTAGCAGGAAAAAGCAAAAAATTTCAGAATTGCACCTTGCAATGTGGAGATATTACTGTTTGTGCATTTACAATATTCATTGATTTTTGCCATTGAAAAACATGTTTTTCATATACCAGAAATGTTTGAAGCTACTGACTGAATGAAAGGAGCTGGCATCTCACTCTCTTTGAATCTTCTTTATCATGCTAGGATTAACAGGAAAAAGCTAAAAATTTCAGAATTGCACCGTGCAATGTGGAGATATTACTGTTTGTGCATTTACAATATTCATTGATTTTTGCCATTGAAAAACATGTTTTTCATATACCAGAAATGTTTGAAGCTACTGACTGAATGAAAGGAGCTGGCATCTCACTCTCTTTGAATCTTCTTTATCATGCTAGGATTAGCAGGAAAAAGCAAAAAATTTCAGAATTGCACCTTGCAATGTGGAGATATTACTGTTTGTGCATTTACAATATTCATTGATTTTTGCCATTGAAAAACATGTTTTTCATATACCAGAAATGTTTGAAGCTACTGACTGAATGAAAGGAGCTGGCATCTCACTCTCTTTGAATCTTCTTTATCATGCTAGGATTAACAGGAAAAAGCAAAAAATTTCAGAATTGCACCTTGCAATGTGGAGATATTACTGTTTGTGCATTTACAATATTCATTGATTTTTGCCATTGAAAAACATGTTTTTCATATACCAGAAATGTTTGAAGCTACTGACTGAATGAAAGGAGCTGGCATCTCACTCTCTTTGAATCTTCTTTATCATGCTAGGATTAACAGGAAAAAGCTAAAAATTTCAGAATTGCACCGTGCAATGTGGAGATATTACTGTTTGTGCATTTACAATATTCATTGATTTTTGCCATTGAAAAACATGTTTTTCATATACCAGAAATGTTTGAAGCTACTGACTGAATGAAAGGAGCTGGCATCTCACTCTCTTTGAATCTTCTTTATCATGCTAGGATTAGCAGGAAAAAGCAAAAAATTTCAGAATTGCACCTTGCAATGTGGAGATATTACTGTTTGTGCATTTACAATATTCATTGATTTTTGCCATTGAAAAACATGTTTTTCATATACCAGAAATGTTTGAAGCTACTGACTGAATGAAAGGAGCTGGCATCTCACTCTCTTTGAATCTTCTTTATCATGCTAGGATTAACAGGAAAAAGCTCAAAATTTCAGAATTGCACCGTGCAATGTGGAGATATTACTGTTTGTGCATTTACAATATTCATTGATTTTTGCCATTGAAAAACATGTTTTTCATATACCAGAAATGTTTGAAGCTACTGACTGAATGAAAGGAGCTGGCATCTCACTCTCTTTGAATCTTCTTTATCATGCTAGGATTAGCAGGAAAAAGCAAAAAATTTCAGAATTGCACCTTGCAATGTGGAGATATTACTGTTTGTGCATTTACAATATTCATTGATTTTTGCCATTGAAAAACATGTTTTTCATATACCAGAAATGTTTGAAGCTACTGACAATGAAAGGAGCTGGCATCTCACTCTCTTTGAATCTTCTTTATCATGCTAGGATTAACAGGAAAAAGCAAAAAATTTCAGAATTGCACCTTGCAATGTGGAGATATTACTGTTTGTGCATTTACAATATTCATTGATTTTTGCCATTGAAAAACATGTTTTTCATATACCAGAAATGTTTGAAGCTACTGACTGAATGAAAGGAGCTGGCATCTCACTCTCTTTGAATCTTCTTTATCATGCTAGGATTAACAGGAAAAAGCTAAAAATTTCAGAATTGCACCATGCAATGTGGAGATATTACTGTTTGTGCATTTACAATATTCATTGATTTTTGCCATTGAAAAACATGTTTTTCATATACCAGAAATGTTTGAAGCTACTGACTGAATGAAAGGAGCTGGCATCTCACTCTCTTTGAATCTTCTTTATCATGCTAGGATTAACAGGAAAAAGCTAAAAATTTCAGAATTGCACCGTGCAATGTGGAGATATTACTGTTTGTGCATTTACAATATTCATTGATTTTTGCCATTGAAAAACATGTTTTTCATATACCAGAAATGTTTGAAGCTACTGACTGAATGAAAGGAGCTGGCATCTCACTCTCTTTGAATCTTCTTTATCATGCTAGGATTAGCAGGAAAAAGCAAAAAATTTCAGAATTGCACCTTGCAATGTGGAGATATTACTGTTTGTGCATTTACAATATTCATTGATTTTTGCCATTGAAAAACATGTTTTTCATATACCAGAAATGTTTGAAGCTACTGACTGAATGAAAGGAGCTGGCATCTCACTCTCTTTGAATCTTCTTTATCATGCTAGGATTAACAGGAAAAAGCTAAAAATTTCAGAATTGCACCGTGCAATGTGGAGATATTACTGTTTGTGCATTTACAATATTCATTTATTTTTGCCATTGAAAAACATGTTTTTCATATACCAGAAATGTTTGAAACTACTGACTGAATGAAAGGAGCTGGCATCTCACTCTCTTTGAATCTTCTTTATCATGCTAGGATTAGCAGGAAAAAGCAAAAAATTTCAGAATTGCACCTTGCAATGTGGAGATATTACTGTTTGTGCATTTACAATATTCATTGATTTTTGCCATTGAAAAACATGTTTTTCATATACCAGAAATGTTTGAAGCTACTGACTGAATGAAAGGAGCTGGCATCTCACTCTCTTTGAATCTTCTTTATCATGCTAGGATTAACAGGAAAAAGCTAAAAATTTCAGAATTGCACCGTGCAATGTGGAGATATTACTGTTTGTGCATTTACAATATTCATTGATTTTTGCCATTGAAAAACATGTTTTTCATATACCAGAAATGTTTGAAGCTACTGACTGAATGAAAGGAGCTGGCATCTCACTCTCTTTGAATCTTCTTTATCATGCTAGGATTAGCAGGAAAAAGCTAAAAATTTCAGAATTGCACCTTGCAATGTGGAGATATTACTGTTTGTGCATTTACAATATTCATTTATTTTTGCCATTGAAAAACATGTTTTTCATATACCAGAAATGTTTGAAGCTACTGACTGAATGAAAGGAGCTGGCATCTCACTCTCTTTGAATCTTCTTTATCATGCTAGGATTAGCAGGAAAAAGCAAAAAATTTCAGAATTGCACCTTGCAATGTGGAGATATTACTGTTTGTGCATTTACAATATTCATTGATTTTTGCCATTGAAAAACATGTTTTTCATATACCAGAAATGTTTGAAGCTACTGACTGAATGAAAGGAGCTGGCATCTCACTCTCTTTGAATCTTCTTTATCATGCTAGGATTAACAGGAAAAAGCTAAAAATTTCAGAATTGCACCGTGCAATGTGGAGATATTACTGTTTGTGCATTTACAATATTCATTGATTTTTGCCATTGAAAAACATGTTTTTCATATACCAGAAATGTTTGAAGCTACTGACTGAATGAAAGGAGCTGGCATCTCACTCTCTTTGAATCTTCTTTATCATGCTAGGATTAGCAGGAAAAAGCTAAAAATTTCAGAATTGCACCTTGCAATGTGGAGATATTACTGTTTGTGCATTTACAATATTCATTGATTTTTGCCATTGAAAAACATGTTTTTCATATACCAGAAATGTTTGAAGCTACTGACTGAATGAAAGGAGCTGGCATCTCACTCTCTTTGAATCTTCTTTATCATGCTAGGATTAACAGGAAAAAGCTAAAAATTTCAGAATTGCACCGTGCAATGTGGAGATATTACTGTTTGTGCATTTACAATATTCATTGATTTTTGCCATTGAAAAACATGTTTTTCATATACCAGAAATGTTTGAAGCTACTGACTGAATGAAAGGAGCTGGCATCTCACTCTCTTTGAATCTTCTTTATCATGCTAGGATTAACAGGAAAAAGCTAAAAATTTCAGAATTGCACCTTGCAATGTGGAGATATTACTGTTTGTGCATTTACAATATTCATTGATTTTTGCCATTGAAAAACATGTTTTTCATATACCAGAAATGTTTGAAGCTACTGACTGAATGAAAGGAGCTGGCATCTCACTCTCTTTGAATCTTCTTTATCATGCTAGGATTAACAGGAAAAAGCTAAAAATTTCAGAATTGCACCGTGCAATGTGGAGATATTACTGTTTGTGCATTTACAATATTCATTTATTTTTGCCATTGAAAAACATGTTTTTCATATACCAGAAATGTTTGAAGCTACTGACTGAATGAAAGGAGCTGGCATCTCACTCTCTTTGAATCTTCTTTATCATGCTAGGATTAGCAGGAAAAAGCAAAAAATTTCAGAATTGCACCTTGCAATGTGGAGATATTACTGTTTGTGCATTTACAATATTCATTGATTTTTGCCATTGAAAAACATGTTTTTCATATACCAGAAATGTTTGAAGCTACTGACTGAATGAAAGGAGCTGGCATCTCACTCTCTTTGAATCTTCTTTATCATGCTAGGATTAACAGGAAAAAGCTAAAAATTTCAGAATTGCACCGTGCAATGTGGAGATATTACTGTTTGTGCATTTACAATATTCATTGATTTTTGCCATTGAAAAACATGTTTTTCATATACCAGAAATGTTTGAAGCTACTGACTGAATGAAAGGAGCTGGCATCTCACTCTCTTTGAATCTTCTTTATCATGCTAGGATTAGCAGGAAAAAGCAAAAAATTTCAGAATTGCACCTTGCAATGTGGAGATATTACTGTTTGTGCATTTACAATATTCATTGATTTTTGCCATTGAAAAACATGTTTTTCATATACCAGAAATGTTTGAAGCTACTGACTGAATGAAAGGAGCTGGCATCTCACTCTCTTTGAATCTTCTTTATCATGCTAGGATTAACAGGAAAAAGGAAAAAATTTCAGAATTGCACCGTGCAATGTGGAGATATTACTGTTTGTGCATTTACAATATTCATTGATTTTTGCCATTGAAAAACATGTTTTTCATATACCAGAAATGTTTGAAGCTACTGACTGAATGAAAGGAGCTGGCATCTCACTCTCTTTGAATCTTCTTTATCATGCTAGGATTAGCAGGAAAAAGCAAAAAATTTCAGAATTGCACCTTGCAATGTGGAGATATTACTGTTTGTGCATTTACAATATTCATTGATTTTTGCCATTGAAAAACATGTTTTTCATATACCAGAAATGTTTGAAGCTACTGACTGAATGAAAGGAGCTGGCATCTCACTCTCTTTGAATCTTCTTTATCATGCTAGGATTAACAGGAAAAAGCAAAAAATTTCAGAATTGCACCTTGCAATGTGGAGATATTACTGTTTGTGCATTTACAATATTCATTGATTTTTGCCATTGAAAAACATGTTTTTCATATACCAGAAATGTTTGAAGCTACTGACTGAATGAAAGGAGCTGGCATCTCACTCTCTTTGAATCTTCTTTATCATGCTAGGATTAACAGGAAAAAGCTAAAAATTTCAGAATTGCACCGTGCAATGTGGAGATATTACTGTTTGTGCATTTACAATATTCATTGATTTTTGCCATTGAAAAACATGTTTTTCATATACCAGAAATGTTTGAAGCTACTGACTGAATGAAAGGAGCTGGCATCTCACTCTCTTTGAATCTTCTTTATCATGCTAGGATTAGCAGGAAAAAGCAAAAAATTTCAGAATTGCACCTTGCAATGTGGAGATATTACTGTTTGTGCATTTACAATATTCATTGATTTTTGCCATTGAAAAACATGTTTTTCATATACCAGAAATGTTTGAAGCTACTGACTGAATGAAAGGAGCTGGCATCTCACTCTCTTTGAATCTTCTTTATCATGCTAGGATTAACAGGAAAAAGCTAAAAATTTCAGAATTGCACCGTGCAATGTGGAGATATTACTGTTTGTGCATTTACAATATTCATTTATTTTTGCCATTGAAAAACATGTTTTTCATATACCAGAAATGTTTGAAGCTACTGACTGAATGAAAGGAGCTGGCATCTCACTCTCTTTGAATCTTCTTTATCATGCTAGGATTAGCAGGAAAAAGCAAAAAATTTCAGAATTGCACCTTGCAATGTGGAGATATTACTGTTTGTGCATTTACAATATTCATTGATTTTTGCCATTGAAAAACATGTTTTTCATATACCAGAAATGTTTGAAGCTACTGACTGAATGAAAGGAGCTGGCATCTCACTCTCTTTGAATCTTCTTTATCATGCTAGGATTAACAGGAAAAAGCTAAAAATTTCAGAATTGCACCGTGCAATGTGGAGATATTACTGTTTGTGCATTTACAATATTCATTGATTTTTGCCATTGAAAAACATGTTTTTCATATACCAGAAATGTTTGAAGCTACTGACTGAATGAAAGGAGCTGGCATCTCACTCTCTTTGAATCTTCTTTATCATGCTAGGATTAGCAGGAAAAAGCAAAAAATTTCAGAATTGCACCTTGCAATGTGGAGATATTACTGTTTGTGCATTTACAATATTCATTGATTTTTGCCATTGAAAAACATGTTTTTCATATACCAGAAATGTTTGAAGCTACTGACTGAATGAAAGGAGCTGGCATCTCACTCTCTTTGAATCTTCTTTATCATGCTAGGATTAACAGGAAAAAGGAAAAAATTTCAGAATTGCACCGTGCAATGTGGAGATATTACTGTTTGTGCATTTACAATATTCATTGATTTTTGCCATTGAAAAACATGTTTTTCATATACCAGAAATGTTTGAAGCTACTGACTGAATGAAAGGAGCTGGCATCTCACTCTCTTTGAATCTTCTTTATCATGCTAGGATTAGCAGGAAAAAGCAAAAAATTTCAGAATTGCACCTTGCAATGTGGAGATATTACTGTTTGTGCATTTACAATATTCATTGATTTTTGCCATTGAAAAACATGTTTTTCATATACCAGAAATGTTTGAAGCTACTGACTGAATGAAAGGAGCTGGCATCTCACTCTCTTTGAATCTTCTTTATCATGCTAGGATTAACAGGAAAAAGCAAAAAATTTCAGAATTGCACCTTGCAATGTGGAGATATTACTGTTTGTGCATTTACAATATTCATTGATTTTTGCCATTGAAAAACATGTTTTTCATATACCAGAAATGTTTGAAGCTACTGACTGAATGAAAGGAGCTGGCATCTCACTCTCTTTGAATCTTCTTTATCATGCTAGGATTAACAGGAAAAAGCTAAAAATTTCAGAATTGCACCGTGCAATGTGGAGATATTACTGTTTGTGCATTTACAATATTCATTGATTTTTGCCATTGAAAAACATGTTTTTCATATACCAGAAATGTTTGAAGCTACTGACTGAATGAAAGGAGCTGGCATCTCACTCTCTTTGAATCTTCTTTATCATGCTAGGATTAGCAGGAAAAAGCAAAAAATTTCAGAATTGCACCTTGCAATGTGGAGATATTACTGTTTGTGCATTTACAATATTCATTGATTTTTGCCATTGAAAAACATGTTTTTCATATACCAGAAATGTTTGAAGCTACTGACTGAATGAAAGGAGCTGGCATCTCACTCTCTTTGAATCTTCTTTATCATGCTAGGATTAACAGGAAAAAGCTAAAAATTTCAGAATTGCACCGTGCAATGTGGAGATATTACTGTTTGTGCATTTACAATATTCATTGATTTTTGCCATTGAAAAACATGTTTTTCATATACCAGAAATGTTTGAAGCTACTGACTGAATGAAAGGAGCTGGCATCTCACTCTCTTTGAATCTTCTTTATCATGCTAGGATTAGCAGGAAAAAGCAAAAAATTTCAGAATTGCACCTTGCAATGTGGAGATATTACTGTTTGTGCATTTACAATATTCATTGATTTTTGCCATTGAAAAACATGTTTTTCATATACCAGAAATGTTTGAAGCTACTGACTGAATGAAAGGAGCTGGCATCTCACTCTCTTTGAATCTTCTTTATCATGCTAGGATTAACAGGAAAAAGCTCAAAATTTCAGAATTGCACCGTGCAATGTGGAGATATTACTGTTTGTGCATTTACAATATTCATTGATTTTTGCCATTGAAAAACATGTTTTTCATATACCAGAAATGTTTGAAGCTACTGACTGAATGAAAGGAGCTGGCATCTCACTCTCTTTGAATCTTCTTTATCATGCTAGGATTAGCAGGAAAAAGCAAAAAATTTCAGAATTGCACCTTGCAATGTGGAGATATTACTGTTTGTGCATTTACAATATTCATTGATTTTTGCCATTGAAAAACATGTTTTTCATATACCAGAAATGTTTGAAGCTACTGACAATGAAAGGAGCTGGCATCTCACTCTCTTTGAATCTTCTTTATCATGCTAGGATTAACAGGAAAAAGCAAAAAATTTCAGAATTGCACCTTGCAATGTGGAGATATTACTGTTTGTGCATTTACAATATTCATTGATTTTTGCCATTGAAAAACATGTTTTTCATATACCAGAAATGTTTGAAGCTACTGACTGAATGAAAGGAGCTGGCATCTCACTCTCTTTGAATCTTCTTTATCATGCTAGGATTAACAGGAAAAAGCTAAAAATTTCAGAATTGCACCATGCAATGTGGAGATATTACTGTTTGTGCATTTACAATATTCATTGATTTTTGCCATTGAAAAACATGTTTTTCATATACCAGAAATGTTTGAAGCTACTGACTGAATGAAAGGAGCTGGCATCTCACTCTCTTTGAATCTTCTTTATCATGCTAGGATTAACAGGAAAAAGCTAAAAATTTCAGAATTGCACCGTGCAATGTGGAGATATTACTGTTTGTGCATTTACAATATTCATTGATTTTTGCCATTGAAAAACATGTTTTTCATATACCAGAAATGTTTGAAGCTACTGACTGAATGAAAGGAGCTGGCATCTCACTCTCTTTGAATCTTCTTTATCATGCTAGGATTAGCAGGAAAAAGCAAAAAATTTCAGAATTGCACCTTGCAATGTGGAGATATTACTGTTTGTGCATTTACAATATTCATTGATTTTTGCCATTGAAAAACATGTTTTTCATATACCAGAAATGTTTGAAGCTACTGACTGAATGAAAGGAGCTGGCATCTCACTCTCTTTGAATCTTCTTTATCATGCTAGGATTAACAGGAAAAAGCTAAAAATTTCAGAATTGCACCGTGCAATGTGGAGATATTACTGTTTGTGCATTTACAATATTCATTTATTTTTGCCATTGAAAAACATGTTTTTCATATACCAGAAATGTTTGAAGCTACTGACTGAATGAAAGGAGCTGGCATCTCACTCTCTTTGAATCTTCTTTATCATGCTAGGATTAGCAGGAAAAAGCAAAAAATTTCAGAATTGCACCTTGCAATGTGGAGATATTACTGTTTGTGCATTTACAATATTCATTGATTTTTGCCATTGAAAAACATGTTTTTCATATACCAGAAATGTTTGAAGCTACTGACTGAATGAAAGGAGCTGGCATCTCACTCTCTTTGAATCTTCTTTATCATGCTAGGATTAACAGGAAAAAGCTAAAAATTTCAGAATTGCACCGTGCAATGTGGAGATATTACTGTTTGTGCATTTACAATATTCATTGATTTTTGCCATTGAAAAACATGTTTTTCATATACCAGAAATGTTTGAAGCTACTGACTGAATGAAAGGAGCTGGCATCTCACTCTCTTTGAATCTTCTTTATCATGCTAGGATTAGCAGGAAAAAGCAAAAAATTTCAGAATTGCACCTTGCAATGTGGAGATATTACTGTTTGTGCATTTACAATATTCATTGATTTTTGCCATTGAAAAACATGTTTTTCATATACCAGAAATGTTTGAAGCTACTGACTGAATGAAAGGAGCTGGCATCTCACTCTCTTTGAATCTTCTTTATCATGCTAGGATTAACAGGAAAAAGCTCAAAATTTCAGAATTGCACCGTGCAATGTGGAGATATTACTGTTTGTGCATTTACAATATTCATTGATTTTTGCCATTGAAAAACATGTTTTTCATATACCAGAAATGTTTGAAGCTACTGACTGAATGAAAGGAGCTGGCATCTCACTCTCTTTGAATCTTCTTTATCATGCTAGGATTAGCAGGAAAAAGCAAAAAATTTCAGAATTGCACCTTGCAATGTGGAGATATTACTGTTTGTGCATTTACAATATTCATTGATTTTTGCCATTGAAAAACATGTTTTTCATATACCAGAAATGTTTGAAGCTACTGACAATGAAAGGAGCTGGCATCTCACTCTCTTTGAATCTTCTTTATCATGCTAGGATTAACAGGAAAAAGCAAAAAATTTCAGAATTGCACCTTGCAATGTGGAGATATTACTGTTTGTGCATTTACAATATTCATTGATTTTTGCCATTGAAAAACATGTTTTTCATATACCAGAAATGTTTGAAGCTACTGACTGAATGAAAGGAGCTGGCATCTCACTCTCTTTGAATCTTCTTTATCATGCTAGGATTAACAGGAAAAAGCTAAAAATTTCAGAATTGCACCATGCAATGTGGAGATATTACTGTTTGTGCATTTACAATATTCATTGATTTTTGCCATTGAAAAACATGTTTTTCATATACCAGAAATGTTTGAAGCTACTGACTGAATGAAAGGAGCTGGCATCTCACTCTCTTTGAATCTTCTTTATCATGCTAGGATTAACAGGAAAAAGCTAAAAATTTCAGAATTGCACCGTGCAATGTGGAGATATTACTGTTTGTGCATTTACAATATTCATTGATTTTTGCCATTGAAAAACATGTTTTTCATATACCAGAAATGTTTGAAGCTACTGACTGAATGAAAGGAGCTGGCATCTCACTCTCTTTGAATCTTCTTTATCATGCTAGGATTAGCAGGAAAAAGCAAAAAATTTCAGAATTGCACCTTGCAATGTGGAGATATTACTGTTTGTGCATTTACAATATTCATTGATTTTTGCCATTGAAAAACATGTTTTTCATATACCAGAAATGTTTGAAGCTACTGACTGAATGAAAGGAGCTGGCATCTCACTCTCTTTGAATCTTCTTTATCATGCTAGGATTAACAGGAAAAAGCTAAAAATTTCAGAATTGCACCGTGCAATGTGGAGATATTACTGTTTGTGCATTTACAATATTCATTTATTTTTGCCATTGAAAAACATGTTTTTCATATACCAGAAATGTTTGAAGCTACTGACTGAATGAAAGGAGCTGGCATCTCACTCTCTTTGAATCTTCTTTATCATGCTAGGATTAGCAGGAAAAAGCAAAAAATTTCAGAATTGCACCTTGCAATGTGGAGATATTACTGTTTGTGCATTTACAATATTCATTGATTTTTGCCATTGAAAAACATGTTTTTCATATACCAGAAATGTTTGAAGCTACTGACTGAATGAAAGGAGCTGGCATCTCACTCTCTTTGAATCTTCTTTATCATGCTAGGATTAACAGGAAAAAGCTAAAAATTTCAGAATTGCACCGTGCAATGTGGAGATATTACTGTTTGTGCATTTACAATATTCATTGATTTTTGCCATTGAAAAACATGTTTTTCATATACCAGAAATGTTTGAAGCTACTGACTGAATGAAAGGAGCTGGCATCTCACTCTCTTTGAATCTTCTTTATCATGCTAGGATTAGCAGGAAAAAGCTAAAAATTTCAGAATTGCACCTTGCAATGTGGAGATATTACTGTTTGTGCATTTACAATATTCATTGATTTTTGCCATTGAAAAACATGTTTTTCATATACCAGAAATGTTTGAAGCTACTGACTGAATGAAAGGAGCTGGCATCTCACTCTCTTTGAATCTTCTTTATCATGCTAGGATTAACAGGAAAAAGCTAAAAATTTCAGAATTGCACCGTGCAATGTGGAGATATTACTGTTTGTGCATTTACAATATTCATTGATTTTTGCCATTGAAAAACATGTTTTTCATATACCAGAAATGTTTGAAGCTACTG
Source organism: Phyllobates terribilis (assembly GCF_046119375.1). NCBI lineage: Eukaryota > Metazoa > Chordata > Amphibia > Anura > Dendrobatidae > Phyllobates > Phyllobates terribilis. Next base: position 20,400 of record NW_027370841.1, read on the forward strand.
ACTGAATGAAAGGAGCTGGCATCTCACTCTCTTTGAATCTTCTTTATCATGCTAGGATTAACAGGAAAAAGCTAAAAATTTCAGAATTGCACCTTGCAATGTGGAGATATTACTGTTTGTGCATTTACAATATTCATTGATTTTTGCCATTGAAAAACATGTTTTTCATATACCAGAAATGTTTGAAGCTACTGACTGAATGAAAGGAGCTGGCATCTCACTCTCTTTGAATCTTCTTTATCATGCTAGGATTAACAGGAAAAAGCTAAAAATTTCAGAATTGCACCGTGCAATGTGGAGATATTACTGTTTGTGCATTTACAATATTCATTTATTTTTGCCATTGAAAAACATGTTTTTCATATACCAGAAATGTTTGAAGCTACTGACTGAATGAAAGGAGCTGGAATCTCACTCTCTTTGAATCTTCTTTATCATGCTAGGATTAGCAGGAAAAAGCAAAAAATTTCAGAATTGCACCTTGCAATGTGGAGATATTACTGTTTGTGCATTTACAATATTCATTGATTTTTGCCATTGAAAAACATGTTTTTCATATACCAGAAATGTTTGAAGCTACTGACTGAATGAAAGGAGCTGGCATCTCACTCTCTTTGAATCTTCTTTATCATGCTAGGATTAACAGGAAAAAGCTAAAAATTTCAGAATTGCACCGTGCAATGTGGAGATATTACTGTTTGTGCATTTACAATATTCATTGATTTTTGCCATTGAAAAACATGTTTTTCATATACCAGAAATGTTTGAAGCTACTGACTGAATGAAAGGAGCTGGCATCTCACTCTCTTTGAATCTTCTTTATCATGCTAGGATTAGCAGGAAAAAGCAAAAAATTTCAGAATTGCACCTTGCAATGTGGAGATATTACTGTTTGTGCATTTACAATATTCATTGATTTTTGCCATTGAAAAACATGTTTTTCATATACCAGAAATGTTTGAAGCTACTGACTGAATGAAAGGAGGTGGCATCTCACTCTCTTTGAATCTTCTTTATCATGCTAGGATTAACAGGAAAAAGGAAAAAATTTCAGAATTGCACCGTGCAATGTGGAGATATTACTGTTTGTGCATTTACAATATTCATTGATTTTTGCCATTGAAAAACATGTTTTTCATATACCAGAAATGTTTGAAGCTACTGACTGAATGAAAGGAGCTGGCATCTCACTCTCTTTGAATCTTCTTTATCATGCTAGGATTAGCAGGAAAAAGCAAAAAATTTCAGAATTGCACCTTGCAATGTGGAGATATTACTGTTTGTGCATTTACAATATTCATTGATTTTTGCCATTGAAAAACATGTTTTTCATATACCAGAAATGTTTGAAGCTACTGACTGAATGAAAGGAGCTGGCATCTCACTCTCTTTGAATCTTCTTTATCATGCTAGGATTAGCAGGAAAAAGCAAAAAATTTCAGAATTGCACCTTGCAATGTGGAGATATTACTGTTTGTGCATTTACAATATTCATTGATTTTTGCCATTGAAAAACATGTTTTTCATATACCAGAAATGTTTGAAGCTACTGACTGAATGAAAGGAGCTGGCATCTCACTCTCTTTGAATCTTCTTTATCATGCTAGGATTAACAGGAAAAAGCTAAAAATTTCAGAATTGCACCGTGCAATGTGGAGATATTACTGTTTGTGCATTTACAATATTCATTGATTTTTGCCATTGAAAAACATGTTTTTCATATACCAGAAATGTTTGAAGCTACTGACTGAATGAAAGGAGCTGGCATCTCACTCTCTTTGAATCTTCTTTATCATGCTAGGATTAGCAGGAAAAAGCAAAAAATTTCAGAATTGCACCTTGCAATGTGGAGATATTACTGTTTGTGCATTTACAATATTCATTGATTTTTGCCATTGAAAAACATGTTTTTCATATACCAGAAATGTTTGAAGCTACTGACTGAATGAAAGGAGCTGGCATCTCACTCTCTTTGAATCTTCTTTATCATGCTAGGATTAACAGGAAAAAGCAAAAAATTTCAGAATTGCACCTTGCAATGTGGAGATATTACTGTTTGTGCATTTACAATATTCATTGATTTTTGCCATTGAAAAACATGTTTTTCATATACCAGAAATGTTTGAAGCTACTGACTGAATGAAAGGAGCTGGCATCTCACTCTCTTTGAATCTTCTTTATCATGCTAGGATTAACAGGAAAAAGCTAAAAATTTCAGAATTGCACCGTGCAATGTGGAGATATTACTGTTTGTGCATTTACAATATTCATTGATTTTTGCCATTGAAAAACATGTTTTTCATATACCAGAAATGTTTGAAGCTACTGACTGAATGAAAGGAGCTGGCATCTCACTCTCTTTGAATCTTCTTTATCATGCTAGGATTAGCAGGAAAAAGCAAAAAATTTCAGAATTGCACCTTGCAATGTGGAGATATTACTGTTTGTGCATTTACAATATTCATTGATTTTTGCCATTGAAAAACATGTTTTTCATATACCAGAAATGTTTGAAGCTACTGACTGAATGAAAGGAGCTGGCATCTCACTCCTTTGAATCTTCTTTATCATGCTAGGATTAACAGGAAAAAGCTAAAAATTTCAGAATTGCACCGTGCAATGTGGAGATATTACTGTTTGTGCATTTACAATATTCATTGATTTTTGCCATTGAAAAACATGTTTTTCATATACCAGAAATGTTTGAAGCTACTGACTGAATGAAAGGAGCTGGCATCTCACTCTCTTTGAATCTTCTTTATCATGCTAGGATTAGCAGGAAAAAGCAAAAAATTTCAGAATTGCACCTTGCAATGTGGAGATATTACTGTTTGTGCATTTACAATATTCATTGATTTTTGCCATTGAAAAACATGTTTTTCATATACCAGAAATGTTTGAAGCTACTGACTGAATGAAAGGAGCTGGCATCTCACTCTCTTTGAATCTTCTTTATCATGCTAGGATTAACAGGAAAAAGCAAAAAATTTCAGAATTGCACCTTGCAATGTGGAGATATTACTGTTTGTGCATTTACAATATTCATTGATTTTTGCCATTGAAAAACATGTTTTTCATATACCAGAAATGTTTGAAGCTACTGACTGAATGAAAGGAGCTGGCATCTCACTCTCTTTGAATCTTCTTTATCATGCTAGGATTAACAGGAAAAAGCTAAAAATTTCAGAATTGCACCGTGCAATGTGGAGATATTACTGTTTGTGCATTTACAATATTCATTGATTTTTGCCATTGAAAAACATGTTTTTCATATACCAGAAATGTTTGAAGCTACTGACTGAATGAAAGGAGCTGGCATCTCACTCTCTTTGAATCTTCTTTATCATGCTAGGATTAGCAGGAAAAAGCAAAAAATTTCAGAATTGCACCTTGCAATGTGGAGATATTACTGTTTGTTCATTTACAATATTCATTGATTTTTGCCATTGAAAAACATGTTTTTCATATACCAGAAATGTTTGAAGCTACTGACTGAATGAAAGGAGCTGGCATCTCACTCTCTTTGAATCTTCTTTATCATGCTAGGATTAGCAGGAAAAAGCAAAAAATTTCAGAATTGCACCTTGCAATGTGGAGATATTACTGTTTGTGCATTTACAATATTCATTGATTTTTGCCATTGAAAAACATGTTTTTCATATACCAGAAATGTTTGAAGCTACTGACTGAATGAAAGGAGCTGGCATCTCACTCTCTTTGAATCTTCTTTATCATGCTAGGATTAACAGGAAAAAGCTAAAAATTTCAGAATTGCACCGTGCAATGTGGAGATATTACTGTTTGTGCATTTACAATATTCATTGATTTTTGCCATTGAAAAACATGTTTTTCATATACCAGAAATGTTTGAAGCTACTGACTGAATGAAAGGAGCTGGCATCTCACTCTCTTTGAATCTTCTTTATCATGCTAGGATTAGCAGGAAAAAGCAAAAAATTTCAGAATTGCACCTTGCAATGTGGAGATATTACTGTTTGTGCATTTACAATATTCATTGATTTTTGCCATTGAAAAACATGTTTTTCATATACCAGAAATGTTTGAAGCTACTGACTGAATGAAAGGAGCTGGCATCTCACTCTCTTTGAATCTTCTTTATCATGCTAGGATTAACAGGAAAAAGCAAAAAATTTCAGAATTGCACCTTGCAATGTGGAGATATTACTGTTTGTGCTTTTACAATATTCATTGATTTTTGCCATTGAAAAACATGTTTTTCATATACCAGAAATGTTTGAAGCTACTGACTGAATGAAAGGAGCTGGCATCTCACTCTCTTTGAATCTTCTTTATCATGCTAGGATTAACAGGAAAAAGCTAAAAATTTCAGAATTGCACCGTGCAATGTGGAGATATTACTGTTTGTGCATTTACAATATTCATTGATTTTTGCCATTGAAAAACATGTTTTTCATATACCAGAAATGTTTGAAGCTACCGACTGAATGAAAGGAGCTGGCATCTCACTCTCTTTGAATCTTCTTTATCATGCTAGGATTAGCAGGAAAAAGCAAAAAATTTCAGAATTGCACCTTGCAATGTGGAGATATTACTGTTTGTGCATTTACAATATTCATTGATTTTTGCCATTGAAAAACATGTTTTTCATATACCAGAAATGTTTGAAGCTACTGACTGAATGAAAGGAGCTGGCATCTCACTCTCTTTGAATCTTCTTTATCATGCTAGGATTAACAGGAAAAAGCTCAAAATTTCAGAATTGCACCGTGCAATGTGGAGATATTACTGTTTGTGCATTTACAATATTCATTGATTTTTGCCATTGAAAAACATGTTTTTCATATACCAGAAATGTTTGAAGCTACTGACTGAATGAAAGGAGCTGGCATCTCACTCTCTTTGAATCTTCTTTATCATGCTAGGATTAGCAGGAAAAAGCAAAAAATTTCAGAATTGCACCTTGCAATGTGGATATATTACTGTTTGTGCATTTACAATATTCATTGATTTTTGCCATTGAAAAACATGTTTTTCATATACCAGAAATGTTTGAAGCTACTGACAATGAAAGGAGCTGGCATCTCACTCTCTTTGAATCTTCTTTATCATGCTAGGATTAACAGGAAAAAGCAAAAAATTTCAGAATTGCACCTTGCAATGTGGAGATATTACTGTTTGTGCATTTACAATATTCATTGATTTTTGCCATTGAAAAACATGTTTTTCATATACCAGAAATGTTTGAAGCTACTGACTGAATGAAAGGAGCTGGCATCTCACTCTCTTTGAATCTTCTTTATCATGCTAGGATTAACAGGAAAAAGCTAAAAATTTCAGAATTGCACCATGCAATGTGGAGATATTACTGTTTGTGCATTTACAATATTCATTGATTTTTGCCATTGAAAAACATGTTTTTCATATACCAGAAATGTTTGAAGCTACTGACTGAATGAAAGGAGCTGGCATCTCACTCTCTTTGAATCTTCTTTATCATGCTAGGATTAACAGGAAAAAGCTAAAAATTTCAGAATTGCACCGTGCAATGTGGAGATATTACTGTTTGTGCATTTACAATATTCATTGATTTTTGCCATTGAAAAACATGTTTTTCATATACCAGAAATGTTTGAAGCTACTGACTGAATGAAAGGAGCTGGCATCTCACTCTCTTTGAATCTTCTTTATCATGCTAGGATTAGCAGGAAAAAGCAAAAAATTTCAGAATTGCACCTTGCAATGTGGAGATATTACTGTTTGTGCATTTACAATATTCATTGATTTTTGCCATTGAAAAACATGTTTTTCATATACCAGAAATGTTTGAAGCTACTGACTGAATGAAAGGAGCTGGCATCTCACTCTCTTTGAATCTTCTTTATCATGCTAGGATTAACAGGAAAAAGCTAAAAATTTCAGAATTGCACCGTGCAATGTGGAGATATTACTGTTTGTGCATTTACAATATTCATTGATTTTTGCCATTGAAAAACATGTTTTTCATATACCAGAAATGTTTGAAGCTACTGACTGAATGAAAGGTGCTGGCATCTCACTCTCTTTGAATCTTCTTTATCATGCTAGGATTAGCAGGAAAAAGCAAAAAATTTCAGAATTGCACCTTGCAATGTGGAGATATTACTGTTTGTGCATTTACAATATTCATTGATTTTTGCCATTGAAAAACATGTTTTTCATATACCAGAAATGTTTGAAGCTACTGACTGAATGAAAGGAGCTGGCATCTCACTCTCTTTGAATCTTCTTTATCATGCTAGGATTAACAGGAAAAAGCAAAAAATTTCAGAATTGCACCTTGCAATGTGGAGATATTACTGTTTGTGCATTTACAATATTCATTGATTTTTGCCATTGAAAAACATGTTTTTCATATACCAGAAATGTTTGAAGCTACTGACTGAATGAAAGGAGCTGGCATCTCACTCTCTTTGAATCTTCTTTATCATGCTAGGATTAACAGGAAAAAGCTAAAAATTTCAGAATTGCACCGTGCAATGTGGAGATATTACTGTTTGTGCATTTACAATATTCATTGATTTTTGCCATTGAAAAACATGTTTTTCATATACCAGAAATGTTTGAAGCTACTGACTGAATGAAAGGAGCTGGCATCTCACTCTCTTTGAATCTTCTTTATCATGCTAGGATTAGCAGGAAAAAGCAAAAAATTTCAGAATTGCACCTTGCAATGTGGAGATATTACTGTTTGTGCATTTACAATATTCATTGATTTTTGCCATTGAAAAACATGTTTTTCATATACCAGAAATGTTTGAAGCTACTGACTGAATGAAAGGAGCTGGCATCTCACTCTCTTTGAATCTTCTTTATCATGCTAGGATTAACAGGAAAAAGCTAAAAATTTCAGAATTGCACCGTGCAATGTGGAGATATTACTGTTTGTGCATTTACAATATTCATTGATTTTTGCCATTGAAAAACATGTTTTTCATATACCAGAAATGTTTGAAGCTACTGACTGAATGAAAGGAGCTGGCATCTCACTCTCTTTGAATCTTCTTTATCATGCTAGGATTAGCAGGAAAAAGCAAAAAATTTCAGAATTGCACCTTGCAATGTGGAGATATTACTGTTTGTGCATTTACAATATTCATTGATTTTTGCCATTGAAAAACATGTTTTTCATATACCAGAAATGTTTGAAGCTACTGACAATGAAAGGAGCTGGCATCTCACTCTCTTTGAATCTTCTTTATCATGCTAGGATTAACAGGAAAAAGCAAAAAATTTCAGAATTGCACCTTGCAATGTGGAGATATTACTGTTTGTGCATTTACAATATTCATTGATTTTTGCCATTGAAAAACATGTTTTTCATATACCAGAAATGTTTGAAGCTACTGACTGAATGAAAGGAGCTGGCATCTCACTCTCTTTGAATCTTCTTTATCATGCTAGGATTAACAGGAAAAAGCTAAAAATTTCAGAATTGCACCATGCAATGTGGAGATATTACTGTTTGTGCATTTACAATATTCATTGATTTTTGCCATTGAAAAACATGTTTTTCATATACCAGAAATGTTTGAAGCTACTGACTGAATGAAAGGAGCTGGCATCTCACTCTCTTTGAATCTTCTTTATCATGCTAGGATTAACAGGAAAAAGCTAAAAATTTCAGAATTGCACCGTGCAATGTGGAGATATTACTGTTTGTGCATTTACAATATTCATTGATTTTTGCCATTGAAAAACATGTTTTTCATATACCAGAAATGTTTGAAGCTACTGACTGAATGAAAGGAGCTGGCATCTCACTCTCTTTGAATCTTCTTTATCATGCTAGGATTAGCAGGAAAAAGCAAAAAATTTCAGAATTGCACCTTGCAATGTGGAGATATTACTGTTTGTGCATTTACAATATTCATTGATTTTTGCCATTGAAAAACATGTTTTTCATATACCAGAAATGTTTGAAGCTACTGACTGAATGAAAGGAGCTGGCATCTCACTCTCTTTGAATCTTCTTTATCATGCTAGGATTAACAGGAAAAAGCTAAAAATTTCAGAATTGCACCGTGCAATGTGGAGATATTACTGTTTGTGCATTTACAATATTCATTGATTTTTGCCATTGAAAAACATGTTTTTCATATACCAGAAATGTTTGAAGCTACTGACTGAATGAAAGGAGCTGGCATCTCACTCTCTTTGAATCTTCTTTATCATGCTAGGATTAGCAGGAAAAAGCAAAAAATTTCAGAATTGCACCTTGCAATGTGGAGATATTACTGTTTGTGCATTTACAATATTCATTGATTTTTGCCATTGAAAAACATGTTTTTCATATACCAGAAATGTTTGAAGCTACTGACTGAATGAAAGGAGCTGGCATCTCACTCTCTTTGAATCTTCTTTATCATGCTAGGATTAACAGGAAAAAGCTCAAAATTTCAGAATTGCACCGTGCAATGTGGAGATATTACTGTTTGTGCATTTACAATATTCATTGATTTTTGCCATTGAAAAACATGTTTTTCATATACCAGAAATGTTTGAAGCTACTGACTGAATGAAAGGAGCTGGCATCTCACTCTCTTTGAATCTTCTTTATCATGCTAGGATTAGCAGGAAAAAGCAAAAAATTTCAGAATTGCACCTTGCAATGTGGAGATATTACTGTTTGTGCATTTACAATATTCATTGATTTTTGCCATTGAAAAACATGTTTTTCATATACCAGAAATGTTTGAAGCTACTGACAATGAAAGGAGCTGGCATCTCACTCTCTTTGAATCTTCTTTATCATGCTAGGATTAACAGGAAAAAGCAAAAAATTTCAGAATTGCACCTTGCAATGTGGAGATATTACTGTTTGTGCATTTACAATATTCATTGATTTTTGCCATTGAAAAACATGTTTTTCATATACCAGAAATGTTTGAAGCTACTGACTGAATGAAAGGAGCTGGCATCTCACTCTCTTTGAATCTTCTTTATCATGCTAGGATTAACAGGAAAAAGCTAAAAATTTCAGAATTGCACCATGCAATGTGGAGATATTACTGTTTGTGCATTTACAATATTCATTGATTTTTGCCATTGAAAAACATGTTTTTCATATACCAGAAATGTTTGAAGCTACTGACTGAATGAAAGGAGCTGGCATCTCACTCTCTTTGAATCTTCTTTATCATGCTAGGATTAACAGGAAAAAGCTAAAAATTTCAGAATTGCACCGTGCAATGTGGAGATATTACTGTTTGTGCATTTACAATATTCATTGATTTTTGCCATTGAAAAACATGTTTTTCATATACCAGAAATGTTTGAAGCTACTGACTGAATGAAAGGAACTGGCATCTCACTCTCTTTGAATCTTCTTTATCATGCTAGGATTAGCAGGAAAAAGCAAAAAATTTCAGAATTGCACCTTGCAATGTGGAGATATTACTGTTTGTGCATTTACAATATTCATTGATTTTTGCCATTGAAAAACATGTTTTTCATATACCAGAAATGTTTGAAGCTACTGACTGAATGAAAGGAGCTGGCATCTCACTCTCTTTGAATCTTCTTTATCATGCTAGGATTAACAGGAAAAAGCTAAAAATTTCAGAATTGCACCGTGCAATGTGGAGATATTACTGTTTGTGCATTTACAATATTCATTTATTTTTGCCATTGAAAAACATGTTTTTCATATACCAGAAATGTTTGAAGCTACTGACTGAATGAAAGGAGCTGGCATCTCACTCTCTTTGAATCTTCTTTATCATGCTAGGATTAGCAGGAAAAAGCAAAAAATTTCAGAATTGCACCTTGCAATGTGGAGATATTACTGTTTGTGCATTTACAATATTCATTGATTTTTGCCATTGAAAAACATGTTTTTCATATACCAGAAATGTTTGAAGCTACTGACTGAATGAAAGGAGCTGGCATCTCACTCTCTTTGAATCTTCTTTATCATGCTAGGATTAACAGGAAAAAGCTAAAAATTTCAGAATTGCACCGTGCAATGTGGAGATATTACTGTTTGTGCATTTACAATATTCATTGATTTTTGCCATTGAAAAACATGTTTTTCATATACCAGAAATGTTTGAAGCTACTGACTGAATGAAAGGAGCTGGCATCTCACTCTCTTTGAATCTTCTTTATCATGCTAGGATTAGCAGGAAAAAGCAAAAAATTTCAGAATTGCACCTTGCAATGTGGAGATATTACTGTTTGTGCATTTACAATATTCATTGATTTTTGCCATTGAAAAACATGTTTTTCATATACCAGAAATGTTTGAAGCTACTGACTGAATGAAAGGAGCTGGCATCTCACTCTCTTTGAATCTTCTTTATCATGCTAGGATTAACAGGAAAAAGCTAAAAATTTCAGAATTGCACCGTGCAATGTGGAGATATTACTGTTTGTGCATTTACAATATTCATTGATTTTTGCCATTGAAAAACATGTTTTTCATATACCAGAAATGTTTGAAGCTACTGACTGAATGAAAGGAGCTGGCATCTCACTCTCTTTGAATCTTCTTTATCATGCTAGGATTAACAGGAAAAAGCTAAAAATTTCAGAATTGCACCTTGCAATGTGGAGATATTACTGTTTGTGCATTTACAATATTCATTGATTTTTGCCATTGAAAAACATGTTTTTCATATACCAGAAATGTTTGAAGCTACTGACTGAATGAAAGGAGCTGGCATCTCACTCTCTTTGAATCTTCTTTATCATGCTAGGATTAACAGGAAAAAGCTAAAAATTTCAGAATTGCACCGTGCAATGTGGAGATATTACTGTTTGTGCATTTACAATATTCATTTATTTTTGCCATTGAAAAACATGTTTTTCATATACCAGAAATGTTTGAAGCTACTGACTGAATGAAAGGAGCTGGCATCTCACTCTCTTTGAATCTTCTTTATCATGCTAGGATTAGCAGGAAAAAGCAAAAAATTTCAGAATTGCACCTTGCAATGTGGAGATATTACTGTTTGTGCATTTACAATATTCATTGATTTTTGCCATTGAAAAACATGTTTTTCATATACCAGAAATGTTTGAAGCTACTGACTGAATGAAAGGAGCTGGCATCTCACTCTCTTTGAATCTTCTTTATCATGCTAGGATTAACAGGAAAAAGCTAAAAATTTCAGAATTGCACCGTGCAATGTGGAGATATTACTGTTTGTGCATTTACAATATTCATTGATTTTTGCCATTGAAAAACATGTTTTTCATATACCAGAAATGTTTGAAGCTACTGACTGAATGAAAGGAGCTGGCATCTCACTCTCTTTGAATCTTCTTTATCATGCTAGGATTAGCAGGAAAAAGCAAAAAATTTCAGAATTGCACCTTGCAATGTGGAGATATTACTGTTTGTGCATTTACAATATTCATTGATTTTTGCCATTGAAAAACATGTTTTTCATATACCAGAAATGTTTGAAGCTACTGACTGAATGAAAGGAGCTGGCATCTCACTCTCTTTGAATCTTCTTTATCATGCTAGGATTAACAGGAAAAAGGAAAAAATTTCAGAATTGCACCGTGCAATGTGGAGATATTACTGTTTGTGCATTTACAATATTCATTGATTTTTGCCATTGAAAAACATGTTTTTCATATACCAGAAATGTTTGAAGCTACTGACTGAATGAAAGGAGCTGGCATCTCACTCTCTTTGAATCTTCTTTATCATGCTAGGATTAGCAGGAAAAAGCAAAAAATTTCAGAATTGCACCTTGCAATGTGGAGATATTACTGTTTGTGCATTTACAATATTCATTGATTTTTGCCATTGAAAAACATGTTTTTCATATACCAGAAATGTTTGAAGCTACTGACTGAATGAAAGGAGCTGGCATCTCACTCTCTTTGAATCTTCTTTATCATGCTAGGATTAGCAGGAAAAAGCAAAAAATTTCAGAATTGCACCTTGCAATGTGGAGATATTACTGTTTGTGCATTTACAATATTCATTGATTGTTGCCATTGAAAAACATGTTTTTCATATACCAGAAATGTTTGAAGCTACTGACTGAATGAAAGGAGCTGGCATCTCACTCTCTTTGAATCTTCTTTATCATGCTAGGATTAACAGGAAAAAGCTAAAAATTTCAGAATTGCACCGTGCAATGTGGAGATATTACTGTTTGTGCATTTACAATATTCATTGATTTTTGCCATTGAAAAACATGTTTTTCATATACCAGAAATGTTTGAAGCTACTGACTGAATGAAAGGAGCTGGCATCTCACTCTCTTTGAATCTTCTTTATCATGCTAGGATTAGCAGGAAAAAGCAAAAAATTTCAGAATTGCACCTTGCAATGTGGAGATATTACTGTTTGTGCATTTACAATATTCATTGATTTTTGCCATTGAAAAACATGTTTTTCATATACCAGAAATGTTTGAAGCTACTGACTGAATGAAAGGAGCTGGCATCTCACTCTCTTTGAATCTTCTTT
>NW_027370842.1:0-32840 GCF_046119375.1 Phyllobates terribilis
TCCAGAAATGATTGAAGCTACTGACTGAACGAAAGGAGCTGGCATCTCACTCTCTTTGAATCTTCTTTATCATGCTAAGAGGAGCAGGAAAAAGCAAAAAATTTCAGAATTGCACCTTGCAATGCGGAGAAATTACTGTTTGTGCATTTACAATATTCATTGATTTTTGCCATTGAAAAACATCCAGAAATGATTGAAGCTACTGACTGAATGAAAGGAGCTGGCATCTCACTCTCTTTGAATCTTCTTTATCATGCTAAGAGGAGCAGGAAAAAGCAAAAAATTTCAGAATTGCACCTTGCAATGCGGAGAAATTACTGTTTGTGCATTTACAATATTCATTGATTTTTGCCATTGAAAAACATCATGTTATTCATATACCAGAAATGTTTGAAGCTACTGACTGAATGAAAGGAGCTGACATCTCACTCTCTTTGAATCTTCTTTATCATGCTAAGAGGAGCAGGAAAAAGCAAAAAATTTCAGAATTGCACCTTGCAATGCGGAGAAATTACTGTTTGTGCATTTACAATATTCATTGATTTTTGCCATTGAAAAACGTCCAGAAATGATTGAAGCTACTGACTGAATGAAAGGAGCTGGCATCTCACTCTCTTTGAATCTTCTTTATCATGCTAAGAGGAGCAGGAAAAAGCAAAAAATTTCAGAATTGCACCTTGCAATGCGGAGAAATTACTGTTTGTGCATTTACAATATTCATTGATTTTTGCCATTGAAAAACATGTTATTCATATACCAGAAATGTTTGAAGCTACTGACTGAATGAAAGGAGCTGGCACCTCACTCTCTTTGAATCTTCTTTATCATGCTAAGAGGAGCGGGAAAAAGCAAAAAATTTCAGAATTGCACCTTGCAATGCGGAGAAATTACTGTTTGTGCATTTATAATATTCAATGATTTTTGCCATTGAAAAACGTCCAGAAATGATTGAAGCTACTGACTGAACGAAAGGAGCTGGCATCTCACTCTCTTTGAATCTTCTTTATCATGCTAAGAGGAGCAGGAAAAAGCAAAAAATTTCAGAATTGCACCTTGCAATGCGGAGAAATTACTGTTTGTGCATTTACAATATTCATTGATTTTTGCCATTGAAAAACATCCAGAAATGATTGAAGCTACTGACTGAATGAAAGGAGCTGGCATCTCACTCTCTTTGAATCTTCTTTATCATGCTAAGAGGAGCAGGAAAAAGCAAAAAATTTCAGAATTGCACCTTGCAATGCGGAGAAATTACTGTTTGTGCATTTACAATATTCATTGATTTTTGCCATTGAAAAACATCATGTTATTCATATACCAGAAATGTTTGAAGCTACTGACTGAATGAAAGGAGCTGACATCTCACTCTCTTTGAATCTTCTTTACCATGCTAAGAGGAGCAGGAAAAAGCAAAAAATTTCAGAATTGCACCTTGCAATGCGGAGAAATTACTGTTTGTGCATTTACAATATTCATTGATTTTTGCCATTGAAAAACGTCCAGAAATGATTGAAGCTACTGACTGAATGAAAGGAGCTGGCATCTCACTCTCTTTGAATCTTCTTTATCATGCTAAGAGGAGCAGGAAAAAGCAAAAAATTTCAGAATTGCACCTTGCAATGCAGAGAAATTACTGTTTGTGCATTTACAATATTCATTGATTTTTGCCATTGAAAAACATGTTATTCATATACCAGAAATGTTTGAAGCTACTGACTGAATGAAAGGAGCTGGCACCTCACTCTCTTTGAATCTTCTTTATCATGCTAAGAGGAGCGGGAAAAAGCAAAAAATTTCAGAATTGCACCTTGCAATGCGGAGAAATTACTGTTTGTGCATTTACAATATTCATTGATTTTTGCCATTGAAAAACGTCCAGAAATGATTGAAGGTACTGACTGAATGAAAGGAGCTGGCATCTCACTCTCTTTGAATCTTCTTTATCATGCTAAGAGGAGCAGGAAAAAGCAAAAAATTTCAGAATTGCACCTTGCAATGCGGAGAAATTACTGTTTGTGCATTTACAATATTCATTGGTTTTTGCCATTGAAAAACGTCCAGAAATGATTGAAGCTACTGACTGAATGAAAGGAGCTGGCATCTCACTCTCTTTGAATCTTCTTTATCATGCTAAGAGGAGCAGGAAAAAGCAAAAAATTTCAGAATTGCACCTTGCAATGCGGAGAAATTACAGTTTGTGCATTTACAATATTCATTGATTTTTGCCATTGAAAAACATCCAGAAATGATTGAAGCTACTGACTGAATGAAAGGAGCTGGCATCTCACTCTCTTTGAATCTTCTTTATCATGCTAAGAGGAGCAGGAAAAAGCAAAAAATTTCAGAATTGCACCTTGCAATGCGGAGAAATTACTGTTTGTGCATTTACAATATTCATTGATTTTTGCCATTGAAAAACATCATGTTATTCATATACCAGAAGTGTTTGAAGCTACTGACTGAATGAAAGGAGCTGGCATCTCACTCTCTTTGAATCTTCTTTATCATGCTAAGAGGAGCAGGAAAAAGCAAAAAATTTCAGAATTGCACCTTGCAATGTGGAGAAATTACTGTTTGTGCATTTACAATATTCATTGATTTTTACCATTGAAAAACGTCCAGAAATGATTGAAGCTACTGACTGAATGAAAGTAGCTGGCATCTCACTCTCTTTGAATCTTCTTTATCATGCTAAGAGGAGCAGGAAAAAAGCAAAAAATTTCAGACTTGCACCTTGCAATGCGGAGAAATTACTGTTTGTGCATTTACAATATTCATTGATTTTTGCCATTGAAAAACATCATGTTATTCATATACCAGAAATGTTTGAAGCTACTGACTGAATGAAAGGAGCTGGCATCTCACTCTCTTTGAATCTTCTTTATCATGCTAAGAGGAGCAGGAAAAAGCAAAAAATTTCAGAATTGCACCTTGCAATGCGGAGAAATTACTGTTTGTGCATTTACAATATTCATTGATTTTTGCCATTGAAAAACATCCAGAAATGATTGAAGCTACTGACTGAATGAAAGGAGCTGGCATCTCACTCTCTTTGAATCTTCTTTATCATGCTAAGAGGAGCAGGAAAAAGCAAAAAATTTCAGAATTGCACCTTGCAATGCGGAGAAATTACTGTTTGTGCATTTACAATATTCATTGATTTTTACCATTGAAAAACGTCCAGAAATGATTGAAGCTACTGACTGAATGAAAGTAGCTGGCATCTCACTCTCTTTGAATCTTCTTTATCATGCTAAGAGGAGCAGGAAAAAGCAAAAAATTTCAGACTTGCACCTTGCAATGCGGAGAAATTACTGTTTGTGCATTTACAATATTCATTGATTTTTGCCATTGAAAAACATCATGTTATTCATATACCAGAAATGTTTGAAGCTACTGACTGAATGAAAGGAGCTGGCATCTCACTCTCTTTGAATCTTCTTTATCATGCTAAGAGGAGCAGGAAAAAGCAAAAAATTTCAGAATTGCACCTTGCAATGCGGAGAAATTACTGTTTGTGCATTTACAATATTCATTGATTTTTGCCATTGAAAAACATCATGTTATTCATATACCAGAAATGATTGAAGCTACTGACTGAATGAAAGGAGCTGGCATCTCACTCTCTTTGAATCTTCTTTATCATGCTAAGAGGAGCAGGAAAAAGTAAAAAATTTCAGAATTGCACCTTGCAATGCGGAGAAATTACTGTTTGTGCATTTATAATATTCAATGATTTTTGCCATTGAAAAACGTCCAGAAATGATTGAAGCTACTGACTGAACGAAAGGAGCTGGCATCTCACTCTCTTTGAATCTTCTTTATCATGCTAAGAGGAGCAGGAAAAAGCAAAAAATTTCAGAATTGCACCTTGCAATGCGGAGAAATTACTGTTTGTGCATTTACAATATTCATTGATTTTTGCCATTGAAAAACATCCAGAAATGATTGAAGCTACTGACTGAATGAAAGGAGCTGGCATCTCACTCTCTTTGAATCTTCTTTATCATGCTAAGAGGAGCAGGAAAAAGCAAAAAATTTCAGAATTGCACCTTGCAATGCGGAGAAATTACTGTTTGTGCATTTACAATATTCATTGATTTTTGCCATTGAAAAACATCATGTTATTCATATACCAGAAATGTTTGAAGCTACTGACTGAATGAAAGGAGCTGACATCTCACTCTCTTTGAATCTTCTTTATCATGCTAAGAGGAGCAGGAAAAAGCAAAAAATTTCAGAATTGCACCTTGCAATGCGGAGAAATTACTGTTTGTGCATTTACAATATTCATTGATTTTTGCCATTGAAAAACGTCCAGAAATGATTGAAGCTACTGACTGAATGAAAGGAGCTGGCATCTCACTCTCTTTGAATCTTCTTTATCATGCTAAGAGGAGCAGGAAAAAGCAAAAAATTTCAGAATTGCACCTTGCAATGCGGAGAAATTACTGTTTGTGCATTTACAATATTCATTGATTTTTGCCATTGAAAAACATGTTATTCATATACCAGAAATGTTTGAAGCTACTGACTGAATGAAAGGAGCTGGCACCTCACTCTCTTTGAATCTTCTTTATCATGCTAAGAGGAGCGGGAAAAAGCAAAAAATTTCAGAATTGCACCTTGCAATGCGGAGAAATTACTGTTTGTGCATTTATAATATTCAATGATTTTTGCCATTGAAAAACGTCCAGAAATGATTGAAGCTACTGACTGAACGAAAGGAGCTGGCATCTCACTCTCTTTGAATCTTCTTTATCATGCTAAGAGGAGCAGGAAAAAGCAAAAAATTTCAGAATTGCACCTTGCAATGCGGAGAAATTACTGTTTGTGCATTTACAATATTCATTGATTTTTGCCATTGAAAAACATCCAGAAATGATTGAAGCTACTGACTGAATGAAAGGAGCTGGCATCTCACTCTCTTTGAATCTTCTTTATCATGCTAAGAGGAGCAGGAAAAAGCAAAAAATTTCAGAATTGCACCTTGCAATGCGGAGAAATTACTGTTTGTGCATTTACAATATTCATTGATTTTTGCCATTGAAAAACATCATGTTATTCATATACCAGAAATGTTTGAAGCTACTGACTGAATGAAAGGAGCTGACATCTCACTCTCTTTGAATCTTCTTTACCATGCTAAGAGGAGCAGGAAAAAGCAAAAAATTTCAGAATTGCACCTTGCAATGCGGAGAAATTACTGTTTGTGCATTTACAATATTCATTGATTTTTGCCATTGAAAAACGTCCAGAAATGATTGAAGCTACTGACTGAATGAAAGGAGCTGGCATCTCACTCTCTTTGAATCTTCTTTATCATGCTAAGAGGAGCAGGAAAAAGCATAAAATTTCAGAATTGCACCTTGCAATGCGGAGAAATTACTGTTTGTGCATTTACAATATTCATTGATTTTTGCCATTGAAAAACATGTTATTCATATACCAGAAATGTTTGAAGCTACTGACTGAATGAAAGGAGCTGGCACCTCACTCTCTTTGAATCTTCTTTATCATGCTAAGAGGAGCGGGAAAAAGCAAAAAAATTCAGAATTGCACCTTGCAATGCGGAGAAATTACTGTTTGTGCATTTACAATATTCATTGATTTTTGCCATTGAAAAACGTCCAGAAATGATTGAAGGTACTGACTGAATGAAAGGAGCTGGCATCTCACTCTCTTTGAATCTTCTTTATCATGCTAAGAGGAGCAGGAAAAAGCAAAAAATTTCAGAATTGCACCTTGCAATGCGGAGAAATTACTGTTTGTGCATTTACAATATTCATTGGTTTTTGCCATTGAAAAACGTCCAGAAATGATTGAAGCTACTGACTGAATGAAAGGAGCTGGCATCTCACTCTCTTTGAATCTTCTTTATCATGCTAAGAGGAGCAGGAAAAAGCAAAAAATTTCAGAATTGCACCTTGCAATGCGGAGAAATTACAGTTTGTGCATTTACAATATTCATTGATTTTTGCCATTGAAAAACATCCAGAAATGATTGAAGCTACTGACTGAATGAAAGGAGCTGGCATCTCACTCTCTTTGAATCTTCTTTATCATGCTAAGAGGAGCAGGAAAAAGCAAAAAATTTCAGAATTGCACCTTGCAATGCGGAGAAATTACTGTTTGTGCATTTACAATATTCATTGATTTTTGCCATTGAAAAACATCATGTTATTCATATACCAGAAGTGTTTGAAGCTACTGACTGAATGAAAGGAGCTGGCATCTCACTCTCTTTGAATCTTCTTTATCATGCTAAGAGGAGCAGGAAAAAGCAAAAAATTTCAGAATTGCACCTTGCAATGTGGAGAAATTACTGTTTGTGCATTTACAATATTCATTGATTTTTACCATTGAAAAACGTCCAGAAATGATTGAAGCTACTGACTGAATGAAAGTAGCTGGCATCTCACTCTCTTTGAATCTTCTTTATCATGCTAAGAGGAGCAGGAAAAAAGCAAAAAATTTCAGACTTGCACCTTGCAATGCGGAGAAATTACTGTTTGTGCATTTACAATATTCATTGATTTTTGCCATTGAAAAACATCATGTTATTCATATACCAGAAATGTTTGAAGCTACTGACTGAATGAAAGGAGCTGGCATCTCACTCTCTTTGAATCTTCTTTATCATGCTAAGAGGAGCAGGAAAAAGCAAAAAATTTCAGAATTGCACCTTGCAATGCGGAGAAATTACTGTTTGTGCATTTACAATATTCATTGATTTTTGCCATTGAAAAACATCCAGAAATGATTGAAGCTACTGACTGAATGAAAGGAGCTGGCATCTCACTCTCTTTGAATCTTCTTTATCATGCTAAGAGGAGCAGGAAAAAGCAAAAAATTTCAGAATTGCACCTTGCAATGCGGAGAAATTACTGTTTGTGCATTTACAATATTCATTGATTTTTGCCATTGAAAAACATCATGTTATTCATATACCAGAAATGTTTGAAGCTACTGACTGAATGAAAGGAGCTGACATCTCACTCTCTTTGAATCTTCTTTATCATGCTAAGAGGAGCAGGAAAAAGCAAAAAATTTCAGAATTGCAACTTGCAATGCGGAGAAATTACTGTTTGTGCATTTACAATATTCATTGATTTTTGCCATTGAAAAACATCCAGAAATGATTGAAGCTACTGACTGAATGAAAGGAGCTGGCATCTCACTCTCTTTGAATCTTCTTTATCATGCTAAGAGGAGCAGGAAAAAGCAAAAAATTTCAGAATTGCACCTTGCAATGCGGAGAAATTACTGTTTGTGCATTTACAATATTCATTGATTTTTGCCATTGAAAAACATCATGTTATTCATATACCAGAAATGTTTGAAGCTACTGACTGAATGAAAGGAGCTGGCATCTCACTCTCTTTGAATCTTCTTTATCATGCTAAGAGGAGCAGGAAAAAGCAAAAAATTTCAGAATTGCACCTTGCAATGCGGAGAAATTACTGTTTGTGCATTTACAATATTCATTGATTTTTGCCATTGAAAAACATCATGTTATTCATATACCAGAAATGTTTGAAGCTACTGACTGAATGAAAGGAGCTGGCATCTCACTCTCTTTGAATCTTCTTTATCATGCTAAGAGGAGCAGGAAAAAGCAAAAAATTTCAGAATTGCACCTTGCAATGTGGAGAAATTACTGTTTGTGCATTTACAATATTCATTGATTTTTACCATTGAAAAACGTCCAGAAATGATTGAAGCTACTGACTGAATGAAAGTAACTGGCATCTCACTCTCTTTGAATCTTCTTTATCATGCTAAGAGGAGCAGGAAAAAGCAAAAAATTTCAGACTTGCACCTTGCAATGCGGAGAAATTACTGTTTGTGCATTTACAATATTCATTGATTTTTGCCATTGAAAAACATGTTATTCATATACCAGAAATGTTTGAAGCTACTGACTGAATGAAAGGAGCTGGCATCTCACTCTCTTTGAATCTTCTTTATCATGCTAAGAGGAGCAGGAAAAAGCAAAAAATTTCAGAATTGCACCTTGCAATGCGGAGAAATTACTGTTTGTGCATTTACAATATTCATTGATTTTTGCCATTGAAAAACGTCCAGAAATGACTGAAGCTACTGACTGAATGAAAGGAGCTGGCATCTCACTCTCTTGGAATCTTCTTTATCATGCTAAGAGGAGCAGGAAAAAGCAAAAAATTTCAGAATTGCACCTGGCAATGCGGAGAAATTACTGTTTGTGCATTTACAATATTCATTGATTTTTGCCATTGAAAAACGTCCAGAAATGATTGAAGCTACTGACTTAATGAAAGGAGCTGGCATCTCACTCTCTTTGAATCTTTATCATGCTAAGAGGAGCAGGAAAAATCAAAAAATTTCAGAATTGCACCTTGCAATGCGGAGAAATTACTGTTTGTGCATTTACAATATTCATTGATTTTTGCCATTGAAAAACATGTTATTCATATACCAGAAATGTTTGAAGCTACTGACTGAATGAAAGGAGCTGGCACCTCACTCTCTTTGAATCTTCTTTATCATGCTAAGAGGAGCGGGAAAAAGCAAAAAATTTCAGAATTGCACCTTGCAATGCGGAGAAATTACTGTTTGTGCATTTACAATATTCATTGATTTTTGCCATTGAAAAACGTCCAGAAATGATTGAAGGTACTGACTGAATGAAAGGAGCTGGCATCTCACTCTCTTTGAATCTTCTTTATGATGCTAAGAGGAGCAGGAAAAAGCAAAAAATTTCAGAATTGCACCTTGCAATGCGGAGAAATTACTGTTTGTGCATTTACAATATTCATTGATTTTTGCCACTGAAAAACGTCCAGAAATGATTGAAGCTACTGACTGAATGAAAGGAGCTGGCATCTCACTCTCTTTGAATCTTCTTTATCATGCTAAGAGGAGCAGGAAAAAGCAAAAAATTTCAGAATTGCACCTTGCAATGCGGAGAAATTACAGTTTGTGCATTTACAATATTCATTGATTTTTGCCATTGAAAAACATCCAGAAATGATTGAAGCTACTGACTGAATGAAAGGAGCTGGCATCTCACTCTCTTTGAATCTTCTTTATCATGCTAAGAGGAGCAGGAAAAAGCAAAAAATTTCAGAATTGCACCTTGCAATGCGGAGAAATTACTGTTTGTGCATTTACAATATTCATTGATTTTTGCCATTGAAAAACATCATGTTATTCATATACCAGAAATGTTTGAAGCTACTGACTGAATGAAAGGAGCTGGCATCTCACTCTCTTTGAATCTTCTTTATCATGCTAAGAGGAGCAGGAAAAAGCAAAAAATTTCAGAATTGCACCTTGCAATGTGGAGAAATTACTGTTTGTGCATTTACAATATTCATTGATTTTTACCATTGAAAAACGTCCAGAAATGATTGAAGCTACTGACTGAATGAAAGTAGCTGGCATCTCACTCTCTTTGAATCTTCTTTATCATGCTAAGAGGAGCAGGAAAAAGCAAAAAATTTCAGACTTGCACCTTGCAATGCGGAGAAATTACTGTTTGTGCATTTACAATATTCATTGATTTTTGCCATTGAAAAACATCATGTTATTCATATACCAGAAATGTTTGAAGCTACTGACTGAATGAAAGGAGCTGGCATCTCACTCTCTTTGAATCTTCTTTATCATGCTAAGAGGAGCAGGAAAAAGCAAAAAATTTCAGAATTGCACCTTGCAATGCGGAGAAATTACTGTTTGTGCATTTACAATATTCATTGATTTTTGCCATTGAAAAACATCATGTTATTCATATACCAGAAATGTTTGAAGCTACTGACTGAATGAAAAGAGCTGGCATCTCACTCTCTTTGAATCTTCTTTATCATGCTAAGAGGAGCAGGAAAAAGCAAAAAATTTCAGAATTGCACCTTGCAATGCGGAGAAATTACTGTTTGTGCTTTTACAATATTCATTGATTTTTGCCATTGAAAAACGTCCAGAAATGATTGAAGCTACTGACTGAATGAAAGGAGCTGGCATCTCACTCTCTTTGAATCTTCTTTATCATGCTAAGAGGAGCAGGAAAAAGCAAAAAATTTCAGAATTGCACCTTGCAATGCGGAGAAATTACTGTTTGTGCATTTACAATATTCATTGATTTTTGCCATTGAAAAACATGTTATTCATATACCAGAAATGTTTGAAGCTACTGACTGAATGAAAGGAGCTGGCACCTCACTCTCTTTGAATCTTCTTTATCATGCTAAGAGGAGCGGGAAAAAGCAAAAAATTTCAGAATTGCACCTTGCAATGCGGAGAAATTACTGTTTGTGCATTTACAATATTCATTGATTTTTGCCATTGAAAAACGTCCAGAAATGATTGAAGCTACTGACTGAATGAAAGGAGCTGGCATCTCACTCTCTTTGAATCTTCTTTATCATGCTAAGAGGAGCAGGAAAAAGCAAAAAATTTCAGAATTGCACCTTGCAATGCGGAGAAATTACTGTTTGTGCATTTACAATATTCATTGATTTTTGCCATTGAAAAACATCATGTTATTCATATACCAGAAATGTTTGAAGCTACTGACTGAATGAAAGGAGCTGGCATCTCACTCTCTTTGAATCTTCTTTATCATGCTAAGAGGAGCAGGAAAAAGCAAAAAATTTCAGAATTGCACCTTGCAATGTGGAGAAATTACTGTTTGTGCATTTACAATATTCATTGATTTTTACCATTGAAAAACGTCCAGAAATGATTGAAGCTACTGACTGAATGAAAGTAACTGGCATCTCACTCTCTTTGAATCTTCTTTATCATGCTAAGAGGAGCAGGAAAAAGCAAAAAATTTCAGACTTGCACCTTGCAATGCGGAGAAATTACTGTTTGTGCATTTACAATATTCATTGATTTTTGCCATTGAAAAACATGTTATTCATATACCAGAAATGTTTGAAGCTACTGACTGAATGAAAGGAGCTGGCATCTCACTCTCTTTGAATCTTCTTTATCATGCTAAGAGGAGCAGGAAAAAGCAAAAAATTTCAGAATTGCACCTTGCAATGCGGAGAAATTACTGTTTGTGCATTTACAATATTCATTGATTTTTGCCATTGAAAAACGTCCAGAAATGACTGAAGCTACTGACTGAATGAAAGGAGCTGGCATCTCACTCTCTTGGAATCTTCTTTATCATGCTAAGAGGAGCAGGAAAAAGCAAAAAATTTCAGAATTGCACCTGGCAATGCGGAGAAATTACTGTTTGTGCATTTACAATATTCATTGATTTTTGCCATTGAAAAACGTCCAGAAATGATTGAAGCTACTGACTTAATGAAAGGAGCTGGCATCTCACTCTCTTTGAATCTTTATCATGCTAAGAGGAGCAGGAAAAATCAAAAAATTTCAGAATTGCACCTTGCAATGCGGAGAAATTACTGTTTGTGCATTTACAATATTCATTGATTTTTGCCATTGAAAAACATGTTATTCATATACCAGAAATGTTTGAAGCTACTGACTGAATGAAAGGAGCTGGCACCTCACTCTCTTTGAATCTTCTTTATCATGCTAAGAGGAGCGGGAAAAAGCAAAAAATTTCAGAATTGCACCTTGCAATGCGGAGAAATTACTGTTTGTGCATTTACAATATTCATTGATTTTTGCCATTGAAAAACGTCCAGAAATGATTGAAGGTACTGACTGAATGAAAGGAGCTGGCATCTCACTCTCTTTGAATCTTCTTTATGATGCTAAGAGGAGCAGGAAAAAGCAAAAAATTTCAGAATTGCACCTTGCAATGCGGAGAAATTACTGTTTGTGCATTTACAATATTCATTGATTTTTGCCACTGAAAAACGTCCAGAAATGATTGAAGCTACTGACTGAATGAAAGGAGCTGGCATCTCACTCTCTTTGAATCTTCTTTATCATGCTAAGAGGAGCAGGAAAAAGCAAAAAATTTCAGAATTGCACCTTGCAATGCGGAGAAATTACAGTTTGTGCATTTACAATATTCATTGATTTTTGCCATTGAAAAACATCCAGAAATGATTGAAGCTACTGACTGAATGAAAGGAGCTGGCATCTCACTCTCTTTGAATCTTCTTTATCATGCTAAGAGGAGCAGGAAAAAGCAAAAAATTTCAGAATTGCACCTTGCAATGCGGAGAAATTACTGTTTGTGCATTTACAATATTCATTGATTTTTGCCATTGAAAAACATCATGTTATTCATATACCAGAAATGTTTGAAGCTACTGACTGAATGAAAGGAGCTGGCATCTCACTCTCTTTGAATCTTCTTTATCATGCTAAGAGGAGCAGGAAAAAGCAAAAAATTTCAGAATTGCACCTTGCAATGTGGAGAAATTACTGTTTGTGCATTTACAATATTCATTGATTTTTACCATTGAAAAACGTCCAGAAATGATTGAAGCTACTGACTGAATGAAAGTAGCTGGCATCTCACTCTCTTTGAATCTTCTTTATCATGCTAAGAGGAGCAGGAAAAAGCAAAAAATTTCAGACTTGCACCTTGCAATGCGGAGAAATTACTGTTTGTGCATTTACAATATTCATTGATTTTTGCCATTGAAAAACATCATGTTATTCATATACCAGAAATGTTTGAAGCTACTGACTGAATGAAAAGAGCTGGCATCTCACTCTCTTTGAATCTTCTTTATCATGCTAAGAGGAGCAGGAAAAAGCAAAAAATTTCAGAATTGCACCTTGCAATGCGGAGAAATTACTGTTTGTGCTTTTACAATATTCATTGATTTTTGCCATTGAAAAACGTCCAGAAATGATTGAAGCTACTGACTGAATGAAAGGAGCTGGCATCTCACTCTCTTTGAATCTTCTTTATCATGCTAAGAGGAGCAGGAAAAAGCAAAAAATTTCAGAATTGCACCTTGCAATGCGGAGAAATTACTGTTTGTGCATTTACAATATTCATTGATTTTTGCCATTGAAAAACATGTTATTCATATACCAGAAATGTTTGAAGCTACTGACTGAATGAAAGGAGCTGGCACCTCACTCTCTTTGAATCTTCTTTATCATGCTAAGAGGAGCGGGAAAAAGCAAAAAATTTCAGAATTGCACCTTGCAATGCGGAGAAATTACTGTTTGTGCATTTACAATATTCATTGATTTTTGCCATTGAAAAACGTCCAGAAATGATTGAAGGTACTGACTGAATGAAAGGAGCTGGCATCTCACTCTCTTTGAATCTTCTTTATGATGCTAAGAGGAGCAGGAAAAAGCAAAAAATTTCAGAATTGCACCTTGCAATGCGGAGAAATTACTGTTTGTGCATTTACAATATTCATTGATTTTTGCCACTGAAAAACGTCCAGAAATGATTGAAGCTACTGACTGAATGAAAGGAGCTGGCATCTCACTCTCTTTGAATCTTCTTTATCATGCTAAGAGGAGCAGGAAAAAGCAAAAAATTTCAGAATTGCACCTTGCAATGCGGAGAAATTACAGTTTGTGCATTTACAATATTCATTGATTTTTGCCATTGAAAAACATCCAGAAATGATTGAAGCTACTGACTGAATGAAAGGAGCTGGCATCTCACTCTCTTTGAATCTTCTTTATCATGCTAAGAGGAGCAGGAAAAAGCAAAAAATTTCAGAATTGCACCTTGCAATGCGGAGAAATTACTGTTTGTGCATTTACAATATTCATTGATTTTTGCCATTGAAAAACATCATGTTATTCATATACCAGAAATGTTTGAAGCTACTGACTGAATGAAAGGAGCTGGCATCTCACTCTCTTTGAATCTTCTTTATCATGCTAAGAGGAGCAGGAAAAAGCAAAAAATTTCAGAATTGCACCTTGCAATGTGGAGAAATTACTGTTTGTGCATTTACAATATTCATTGATTTTTACCATTGAAAAACGTCCAGAAATGATTGAAGCTACTGACTGAATGAAAGTAGCTGGCATCTCACTCTCTTTGAATCTTCTTTATCATGCTAAGAGGAGCAGGAAAAAGCAAAAAATTTCAGACTTGCACCTTGCAATGCGGAGAAATTACTGTTTGTGCATTTACAATATTCATTGATTTTTGCCATTGAAAAACATCATGTTATTCATATACCAGAAATGTTTGAAGCTACTGACTGAATGAAAGGAGCTGGCATCTCACTCTCTTTGAATCTTCTTTATCATGCTAAGAGGAGCAGGAAAAAGCAAAAAATTTCAGAATTGCACCTTGCAATGCGGAGAAATTACTGTTTGTGCATTTACAATATTCATTGATTTTTGCCATTGAAAAACATCATGTTATTCATATACCAGAAATGTTTGAAGCTACTGACTGAATGAAAAGAGCTGGCATCTCACTCTCTTTGAATCTTCTTTATCATGCTAAGAGGAGCAGGAAAAAGCAAAAAATTTCAGAATTGCACCTTGCAATGCGGAGAAATTACTGTTTGTGCTTTTACAATATTCATTGATTTTTGCCATTGAAAAACGTCCAGAAATGATTGAAGCTACTGACTGAATGAAAGGAGCTGGCATCTCACTCTCTTTGAATCTTCTTTATCATGCTAAGAGGAGCAGGAAAAAGCAAAAAATTTCAGAATTGCACCTTGCAATGCGGAGAAATTACTGTTTGTGCATTTACAATATTCATTGATTTTTGCCATTGAAAAACATGTTATTCATATACCAGAAATGTTTGAAGCTACTGACTGAATGAAAGGAGCTGGCACCTCACTCTCTTTGAATCTTCTTTATCATGCTAAGAGGAGCGGGAAAAAGCAAAAAATTTCAGAATTGCACCTTGCAATGCGGAGAAATTACTGTTTGTGCATTTACAATATTCATTGATTTTTGCCATTGAAAAACATCATGTTATTCATATACCAGAAATGTTTGAAGCTACTGACTGAATGAAAGGAGCTGACATCTCACTCTCTTTGAATCTTCTTTACCATGCTAAGAGGAGCAGGAAAAAGCAAAAAATTTCAGAATTGCACCTTGCAATGCGGAGAAATTACTGTTTGTGCATTTACAATATTCATTGATTTTTGCCATTGAAAAACGTCCAGAAATGATTGAAGCTACTGACTGAATGAAAGGAGCTGGCATCTCACTCTCTTTGAATCTTCTTTATCATGCTAAGAGGAGCAGGAAAAAGCAAAAAATTTCAGAATTGCACCTTGCAATGCGGAGAAATTACTGTTTGTGCATTTACAATATTCATTGATTTTTGCCATTGAAAAACATGTTATTCATATACCAGAAATGTTTGAAGCTACTGACTGAATGAAAGGAGCTGGCACCTCACTCTCTTTGAATCTTCTTTATCATGCTAAGAGGAGCGGGAAAAAGCAAAAAAATTCAGAATTGCACCTTGCAATGCGGAGAAATTACTGTTTGTGCATTTACAATATTCATTGATTTTTGCCATTGAAAAACGTCCAGAAATGATTGAAGGTACTGACTGAATGAAAGGAGCTGGCATCTCACTCTCTTTGAATCTTCTTTATCATGCTAAGAGGAGCAGGAAAAAGCAAAAAATTTCAGAATTGCACCTTGCAATGCGGAGAAATTACTGTTTGTGCATTTACAATATTCATTGGTTTTTGCCATTGAAAAACGTCCAGAAATGATTGAAGCTACTGACTGAATGAAAGGAGCTGGCATCTCACTCTCTTTGAATCTTCTTTATCATGCTAAGAGGAGCAGGAAAAAGCAAAAAATTTCAGAATTGCACCTTGCAATGCGGAGAAATTACAGTTTGTGCATTTACAATATTCATTGATTTTTGCCATTGAAAAACATCCAGAAATGATTGAAGCTACTGACTGAATGAAAGGAGCTGGCATCTCACTCTCTTTGAATCTTCTTTATCATGCTAAGAGGAGCAGGAAAAAGCAAAAAATTTCAGAATTGCACCTTGCAATGCGGAGAAATTACTGTTTGTGCATTTACAATTTTCATTGATTTTTGCCATTGAAAAACATCATGTTATTCATATACCAGAAGTGTTTGAAGCTACTGACTGAATGAAAGGAGCTGGCATCTCACTCTCTTTGAATCTTCTTTATCATGCTAAGAGGAGCAGGAAAAAGCAAAAAATTTCAGAATTGCACCTTGCAATGTGGAGAAATTACTGTTTGTGCATTTACAATATTCATTGATTTTTACCATTGAAAAACGTCCAGAAATGATTGAAGCTACTGACTGAATGAAAGTAGCTGGCATCTCACTCTCTTTGAATCTTCTTTATCATGCTAAGAGGAGCAGGAAAAAAGCAAAAAATTTCAGACTTGCACCTTGCAATGCGGAGAAATTACTGTTTGTGCATTTACAATATTCATTGATTTTTGCCATTGAAAAACATCATGTTATTCATATACCAGAAATGTTTGAAGCTACTGACTGAATGAAAGGAGCTGGCATCTCACTCTCTTTGAATCTTCTTTATCATGCTAAGAGGAGCAGGAAAAAGCAAAAAATTTCAGAATTGCACCTTGCAATGCGGAGAAATTACTGTTTGTGCATTTACAATATTCATTGATTTTTGCCATTGAAAAACATCCAGAAATGATTGAAGCTACTGACTGAATGAAAGGAGCTGGCATCTCACTCTCTTTGAATCTTCTTTATCATGCTAAGAGGAGCAGGAAAAAGCAAAAAATTTCAGAATTGCACCTTGCAATGCGGAGAAATTACTGTTTGTGCATTTACAATATTCATTGATTTTTGCCATTGAAAAACATCATGTTATTCATATACCAGAAATGTTTGAAGCTACTGACTGAATGAAAGGAGCTGGCATCTCACTCTCTTTGAATCTTCTTTATCATGCTAAGAGGAGCAGGAAAAAGCAAAAAATTTCAGAATTGCACCTTGCAATGCGGAGAAATTACTGTTTGTGCATTTACAATATTCATTGATTTTTGCCATTGAAAAACATCATGTTATTCATATACCAGAAATGTTTGAAGCTACTGACTGAATGAAAGGAGCTGGCATCTCACTCTCTTTGAATCTTCTTTATCATGCTAAGAGGAGCAGGAAAAAGCAAAAAATTTCAGAATTGCACCTTGCAATGTGGAGAAATTACTGTTTGTGCATTTACAATATTCATTGATTTTTACCATTGAAAAACGTCCAGAAATGATTGAAGCTACTGACTGAATGAAAGTAACTGGCATCTCACTCTCTTTGAATCTTCTTTATCATGCTAAGAGGAGCAGGAAAAAGCAAAAAATTTCAGACTTGCACCTTGCAATGCGGAGAAATTACTGTTTGTGCATTTACAATATTCATTGATTTTTGCCATTGAAAAACATGTTATTCATATACCAGAAATGTTTGAAGCTACTGACTGAATGAAAGGAGCTGGCATCTCACTCTCTTTGAATCTTCTTTATCATGCTAAGAGGAGCAGGAAAAAGCAAAAAATTTCAGAATTGCACCTTGCAATGCGGAGAAATTACTGTTTGTGCATTTACAATATTCATTGATTTTTGCCATTGAAAAACGTCCAGAAATGATTGAAGCTACTGACTGAATGAAAGGAGCTGGCATCTCACTCTCTTGGAATCTTCTTTATCATGCTAAGAGGAGCAGGAAAAAGCAAAAAATTTCAGAATTGCACCTTGCAATGCGGAGAAATTACTGTTTGTGCATTTACAATATTCATTGATTTTTGCCATTGAAAAACGTCCAGAAATGATTGAAGCTACTGACTGAATGAAAGGAGCTGGCATCTCACTCTCTTTGAATCTTTATCATGCTAAGAGGAGCAGGAAAAATCAAAAAATTTCAGAATTGCACCTTGCAATGCGGAGAAATTACTGTTTGTGCATTTACAATATTCATTGATTTTTGCCATTGAAAAACATGTTATTCATATACCAGAAATGTTTGAAGCTACTGACTGAATGAAAGGAGCTGGCACCTCACTCTCTTTGAATCTTCTTTATCATGCTAAGAGGAGCGGGAAAAAGCAAAAAATTTCAGAATTGCACCTTGCAATGCGGAGAAATTACTGTTTGTGCATTTACAATATTCATTGATTTTTGCCATTGAAAAACGTCCAGAAATGATTGAAGGTACTGACTGAATGAAAGGAGCTGGCATCTCACTCTCTTTGAATCTTCTTTATGATGCTAAGAGGAGCAGGAAAAAGCAAAAAATTTCAGAATTGCACCTTGCAATGCGGAGAAATTACTGTTTGTGCATTTACAATATTCATTGATTTTTGCCACTGAAAAACGTCCAGAAATGATTGAAGCTACTGACTGAATGAAAGGAGCTGGCATCTCACTCTCTTTGAATCTTCTTTATCATGCTAAGAGGAGCAGGAAAAAGCAAAAAATTTCAGAATTGCACCTTGCAATGCGGAGAAATTACAGTTTGTGCATTTACAATATTCATTGATTTTTGCCATTGAAAAACATCCAGAAATGATTGAAGCTACTGACTGAATGAAAGGAGCTGGCATCTCACTCTCTTTGAATCTTCTTTATCATGCTAAGAGGAGCAGGAAAAAGCAAAAAATTTCAGAATTGCACCTTGCAATGCGGAGAAATTACTGTTTGTGCATTTACAATATTCATTGATTTTTGCCATTGAAAAACATCATGTTATTCATATACCAGAAATGTTTGAAGCTACTGACTGAATGAAAGGAGCTGGCATCTCACTCTCTTTGAATCTTCTTTATCATGCTAAGAGGAGCAGGAAAAAGCAAAAAATTTCAGAATTGCACCTTGCAATGTGGAGAAATTACTGTTTGTGCATTTACAATATTCATTGATTTTTACCATTGAAAAACGTCCAGAAATGATGGAAGCTACTGACTGAATGAAAGTAGCTGGCATCTCACTCTCTTTGAATCTTCTTTATCATGCTAAGAGGAGCAGGAAAAAGCAAAAAATTTCAGACTTGCACCTTGCAATGCGGAGAAATTACTGTTTGTGCATTTACAATATTCATTGATTTTTGCCATTGAAAAACATCATGTTATTCATATACCAGAAATGTGTGAAGCTACTGACTGAATGAAAGGAGCTGGCATCTCACTCTCTTTGAATCTTCTTTATCATGCTAAGAGGAGCAGGAAAAAGCAAAAAATTTCAGAATTGCACCTTGCAATGCGGAGAAATTACTGTTTGTGCATTTACAATATTCATTGATTTTTGCCATTGAAAAACATCATGTTATTCATATACCAGAAATGTTTGAAGCTACTGACTGAATGAAAGGAGCTGGCATCTCACTCTCTTTGAATCTTCTTTATCATGCTAAGAGGAGCAGGAAAAAGCAAAAAATTTCAGAATTGCACCTTGCAATGCGGAGAAATTACTGTTTGTGCTTTTACAATATTCATTGATTTTTGCCATTGAAAAACGTCCAGAAATGATTGAAGCTACTGACTGAATGAAAGGAGCTGGCATCTCACTCTCTTTGAATCTTCTTTATCATGCTAAGAGGAGCAGGAAAAATCAAAAAATTTCAGAATTGCACCTTGCAATGCGGAGAAATTACTGTTTGTGCATTTACAATATTCATTGATTTTTGCCATTGAAAAACATCATGTTATTCATATACCAGAAATGTTTGAAGCTACTGACTGAATGAAAGGAGCTGGCATCTCACTCTCTTTGAATCTTCTTTATCATGCTAAGAGGAGCAGGAAAAAGCAAAAAATTTCAGAATTGCACCTTGCAATGCGGAGAAATTACTGTTTGTGCATTTACAATATTCATTGATTTTTGCCATTGAAAAACATCCAGAAATGATTGAAGCTACTGACTGAATGAAAGGAGCTGGCATCTCACTCTCTTTGAATCTTCTTTATCATGCTAAGAGGAGCAGGAAAAAGCAAAAAATTTCAGAATTGCACCTTGCAATGCGGAGAAATTACTGTTTGTGCATTTACAATATTCATTGATTTTTGCCATTGAAAAACATCATGTTATTCATATACCAGAAATGTTTGAAGCTACTGACTGAATGAAAGGAGCTGACATCTCACTCTCTTTGAATCTTCTTTATCATGCTAAGAGGAGCAGGAAAAAGCAAAAAATTTCAGAATTGCAACTTGCAATGCGGAGAAATTACTGTTTGTGCATTTACAATATTCATTGATTTTTGCCATTGAAAAACATCCAGAAATGATTGAAGCTACTGACTGAATGAAAGGAGCTGGCATCTCACTCTCTTTGAATCTTCTTTATCATGCTAAGAGGAGCAGGAAAAAGCAAAAAATTTCAGAATTGCACCTTGCAATGCGGAGAAATTACTGTTTGTGCATTTACAATATTCATTGATTTTTGCCATTGAAAAACATCATGTTATTCATATACCAGAAATGTTTGAAGCTACTGACTGAATGAAAGGAGCTGGCATCTCACTCTCTTTGAATCTTCTTTATCATGCTAAGAGGAGCAGGAAAAAGCAAAAAATTTCAGAATTGCACCTTGCAATGCGGAGAAATTACTGTTTGTGCATTTACAATATTCATTGATTTTTGCCATTGAAAAACATCATGTTATTCATATACCAGAAATGTTTGAAGCTACTGACTGAATGAAAGGAGCTGGCATCTCACTCTCTTTGAATCTTCTTTATCATGCTAAGAGGAGCAGGAAAAAGCAAAAAATTTCAGAATTGCACCTTGCAATGTGGAGAAATTACTGTTTGTGCATTTACAATATTCATTGATTTTTACCATTGAAAAACGTCCAGAAATGATTGAAGCTACTGACTGAATGAAAGTAACTGGCATCTCACTCTCTTTGAATCTTCTTTATCATGCTAAGAGGAGCAGGAAAAAGCAAAAAATTTCAGACTTGCACCTTGCAATGCGGAGAAATTACTGTTTGTGCATTTACAATATTCATTGATTTTTGCCATTGAAAAACATGTTATTCATATACCAGAAATGTTTGAAGCTACTGACTGAATGAAAGGAGCTGGCATCTCACTCTCTTTGAATCTTCTTTATCATGCTAAGAGGAGCAGGAAAAAGCAAAAAATTTCAGAATTGCACCTTGCAATGCGGAGAAATTACTGTTTGTGCATTTACAATATTCATTGATTTTTGCCATTGAAAAACGTCCAGAAATGATTGAAGCTACTGACTGAATGAAAGGAGCTGGCATCTCACTCTCTTGGAATCTTCTTTATCATGCTAAGAGGAGCAGGAAAAAGCAAAAAATTTCAGAATTGCACCTTGCAATGCGGAGAAATTACTGTTTGTGCATTTACAATATTCATTGATTTTTGCCATTGAAAAACGTCCAGAAATGATTGAAGCTACTGACTGAATGAAAGGAGCTGGCATCTCACTCTCTTTGAATCTTCTTTATCATGCTAAGAGGAGCAGGAAAGATCAAAAAATTTCAGAATTGCACCTTGCAATGCGGAGAAATTACTGTTTGTGCATTTACAATATTCATTGATTTTTGCCATTGAAAAACATGTTATTCATATACCAGAAATGTTTGAAGCTACTGACTGAATGAAAGGAGCTGGCACCTCACTCTCTTTGAATCTTCTTTATCATGCTAAGAGGAGCGGGAAAAAGCAAAAAATTTCAGAATTGCACCTTGCAATGCGGAGAAATTACTGTTTGTGCATTTACAATATTCATTGATTTTTGCCATTGAAAAACGTCCAGAAATGATTGAAGGTACTGACTGAATGAAAGGAGCTGGCATCTCACTCTCTTTGAATCTTCCTTATGATGCTAAGAGGAGCAGGAAAAAGCAAAAAATTTCAGAATTGCACCTTGCAATGCGGAGAAATTACTGTTTGTGCATTTACAATATTCATTGATTTTTGCCACTGAAAAACGTCCAGAAATGATTGAAGCTACTGACTGAATGAAAGGAGCTGGCATCTCACTCTCTTTGAATCTTCTTTATCATGCTAAGAGGAGCAGGAAAAAGCAAAAAATTTCAGAATTGCACCTTGCAATGCGGAGAAATTACAGTTTGTGCATTTACAATATTCATTGATTTTTGCCATTGAAAAACATCCAGAAATGATTGAAGCTACTGACTGAATGAAAGGAGCTGGCATCTCACTCTCTTTGAATCTTCTTTATCATGCTAAGAGGAGCAGGAAAAAGCAAAAAATTTCAGAATTGCACCTTGCAATGTGGAGATATTACTGTTTGTGCATTTACAATATTCATTGATTTTTGCCATTGAAAAACATGTTTTTCATATACCAGAAATGTTTGAAGCTACTGACTGAATGAAAGGAGCTGGCATCTCACTCTCTTTGAATCTTCTTTATCATGCTAGGATTAACAGGAAAAAGCTAAAAATTTCAGAATTGCACTGTGCAATGTGGAGATATTACTGTTTGTGCATTTACAATATTCATTGATTTTTGCCATTGAAAAACATGTTTTTCATATACCAGAAATGTTTGAAGCTACTGACTGAATGAAAGGAGCTGGCATCTCACTCTCTTTGAATCTTCTTTATCATGCTAGGATTAGCAGGAAAAAGCAAAAAATTTCAGAATTGCACCTTGCAATGTGGAGATATTACTGTTTGTGCATTTACAATATTCATTGATTTTTGCCATTGAAAAACATGTTTTTCATATACCAGAAATGTTTGAAGCTACTGACTGAATGAAAGGAGCTGGCATCTCACTCTCTTTGAATCTTCTTTATCATGCTAGGATTAACAGGAAAAAGCTAAAAATTTCAGAATTGCACCGTGCAATGTGGAGATATTACTGTTTGTGCATTTACAATATTCATTGATTTTTGCCATTGAAAAACATGTTTTTCATATACCAGAAATGTTTGAAGCTACTGACTGAATGAAAGGAGCTGGCATCTCACTCTCTTTGAATCTTCTTTATCATGCTAGGATTAACAGGAAAAAGCAAAAAATTTCAGAATTGCACCTTGCAATGTGGAGATATTACTGTTTGTGCATTTACAATATTCATTGATTTTTGCCATTGAAAAACGTTTTTCATATACCAGAAATGTTTGAAGCTACTGACTGAATGAAAGGAGCTGGCATCTCACTCTCTTTGAATCTTCTTTATCATGCTAGGATTAACAGGAAAAAGCTAAAAATTTCAGAATTGCACCGTGCAATGTGGAGATATTACTGTTTGTGCATTTACAATATTCATTGATTTTTGCCATTGAAAAACATGTTTTTCATATACCAGAAATGTTTGAAGCTACTGACTGAATGAAAGGAGCTGGCATCTCACTCTCTTTGAATCTTCTTTATCATGCTAGGATTAGCAGGAAAAAGCAAAAAATTTCAGAATTGCACCTTGCAATGTGGAGATATTACTGTTTGTGCATTTACAATATTCATTGATTTTTGCCATTGAAAAACATGTTTTTCATATACCAGAAATGTTTGAAGCTACTGACTGAATGAAAGGAGCTGGCATCTCACTCTCTTTGAATCTTCTTTATCATGCTAGGATTAACAGGAAAAAGCTAAAAATTTCAGAATTGCACCGTGCAATGTGGAGATATTACTGTTTGTGCATTTACAATATTCATTGATTTTTGCCATTGAAAAACGTTTTTCATATACCAGAAATGTTTGAAGCTACTGACTGAATGAAAGGAGCTGGCATCTCACTCTCTTTGAATCTTCTTTATCATGCTAGGATTAACAGGAAAAAGCTAAAAATTTCAGAATTGCACCGTGCAATGTGGAGATATTACTGTTTGTGCATTTACAATATTCATTGATTTTTGCCATTGAAAAACATGTTTTTCATATACCAGAAATGTTTGAAGCTACTGACTGAATGAAAGGAGCTGGCATCTCACTCTCTTTGAATCTTCTTTATCATGCTAGGATTAGCAGGAAAAAGCAAAAAATTTCAGAATTGCACCTTGCAATGTGGAGATATTACTGTTTGTGCATTTACAATATTCATTGATTTTTGCCATTGAAAAACATCATGTTATTCATATACCAGAAATGTTTGAAGCTACTGACTGAATGAAAGGAGCTGGCATCTCACTCTCTTTGAATCTTCTTTATCATGCTAAGAGGAGCAGGAAAAAGCAAAAAATTTCAGAATTGCACCTTGCAATGCGGAGAAATTACTGTTTGTGCATTTACAATATTCATTGATTTTTGCCATTGAAAAACATCATGTTATTCATATACCAGAAATGTTTGAAGCTACTGACTGAATGAAAGGAGCTGGCATCTCACTCTCTTTGAATCTTCTTTATCATGCTAAGAGGAGCAGGAAAAAGCAAAAAATTTCAGAATTGCACCTTGCAATGCGGAGAAATTACTGTTTGTGCTTTTACAATATTCATTGATTTTTGCCATTGAAAAACGTCCAGAAATGATTGAAGCTACTGACTGAATGAAAGGAGCTGGCATCTCACTCTCTTTGAATCTTCTTTATCATGCTAAGAGGAGCAGGAAAAATCAAAAAATTTCAGAATTGCACCTTGCAATGCGGAGAAATTACTGTTTGTGCATTTACAATATTCATTGATTTTTGCCATTGAAAAACATCATGTTATTCATATACCAGAAATGTTTGAAGCTACTGACTGAATGAAAGGAGCTGGCATCTCACTCTCTTTGAATCTTCTTTATCATGCTAAGAGGAGCAGGAAAAAGCAAAAAATTTCAGAATTGCACCTTGCAATGCGGAGAAATTACTGTTTGTGCATTTACAATATTCATTGATTTTTGCCATTGAAAAACATCCAGAAATGATTGAAGCTACTGACTGAATGAAAGGAGCTGGCATCTCACTCTCTTTGAATCTTCTTTATCATGCTAAGAGGAGCAGGAAAAAGCAAAAAATTTCAGAATTGCACCTTGCAATGCGGAGAAATTACTGTTTGTGCATTTACAATATTCATTGATTTTTGCCATTGAAAAACATCATGTTATTCATATACCAGAAATGTTTGAAGCTACTGACTGAATGAAAGGAGCTGACATCTCACTCTCTTTGAATCTTCTTTATCATGCTAAGAGGAGCAGGAAAAAGCAAAAAATTTCAGAATTGCAACTTGCAATGCGGAGAAATTACTGTTTGTGCATTTACAATATTCATTGATTTTTGCCATTGAAAAACATCCAGAAATGATTGAAGCTACTGACTGAATGAAAGGAGCTGGCATCTCACTCTCTTTGAATCTTCTTTATCATGCTAAGAGGAGCAGGAAAAAGCAAAAAATTTCAGAATTGCACCTTGCAATGCGGAGAAATTACTGTTTGTGCATTTACAATATTCATTGATTTTTGCCATTGAAAAACATCATGTTATTCATATACCAGAAATGTTTGAAGCTACTGACTGAATGAAAGGAGCTGGCATCTCACTCTCTTTGAATCTTCTTTATCATGCTAAGAGGAGCAGGAAAAAGCAAAAAATTTCAGAATTGCACCTTGCAATGCGGAGAAATTACTGTTTGTGCATTTACAATATTCATTGATTTTTGCCATTGAAAAACATCATGTTATTCATATACCAGAAATGTTTGAAGCTACTGACTGAATGAAAGGAGCTGGCATCTCACTCTCTTTGAATCTTCTTTATCATGCTAAGAGGAGCAGGAAAAAGCAAAAAATTTCAGAATTGCACCTTGCAATGTGGAGAAATTACTGTTTGTGCATTTACAATATTCATTGATTTTTACCATTGAAAAACGTCCAGAAATGATTGAAGCTACTGACTGAATGAAAGTAACTGGCATCTCACTCTCTTTGAATCTTCTTTATCATGCTAAGAGGAGCAGGAAAAAGCAAAAAATTTCAGACTTGCACCTTGCAATGCGGAGAAATTACTGTTTGTGCATTTACAATATTCATTGATTTTTGCCATTGAAAAACATGTTATTCATATACCAGAAATGTTTGAAGCTACTGACTGAATGAAAGGAGCTGGCATCTCACTCTCTTTGAATCTTCTTTATCATGCTAAGAGGAGCAGGAAAAAGCAAAAAATTTCAGAATTGCACCTTGCAATGCGGAGAAATTACTGTTTGTGCATTTACAATATTCATTGATTTTTGCCATTGAAAAACGTCCAGAAATGATTGAAGCTACTGACTGAATGAAAGGAGCTGGCATCTCACTCACTTGGAATCTTCTTTATCATGCTAAGAGGAGCAGGAAAAAGCAAAAAATTTCAGAATTGCACCTTGCAATGCGGAGAAATTACTGTTTGTGCATTTACAATATTCATTGATTTTTGCCATTGAAAAACGTCCAGAAATGATTGAAGCTACTGACTGAATGAAAGGAGCTGGCATCTCACTCTCTTTGAATCTTCTTTATCATGCTAAGAGGAGCAGGAAAAATCAAAAAATTTCAGAATTGCACCTTGCAATGCGGAGAAATTACTGTTTGTGCATTTACAATATTCATTGATTTTTGCCATTGAAAAACATGTTATTCATATACCAGAAATGTTTGAAGCTACTGACTGAATGAAAGGAGCTGGCACCTCACTCTCTTTGAATCTTCTTTATCATGCTAAGAGGAGCGGGAAAAAGCAAAAAATTTCAGAATTGCACCTTGCAATGCGGAGAAATTACTGTTTGTGCATTTACAATATTCATTGATTTTTGCCATTGAAAAACGTCCAGAAATGATTGAAGGTACTGACTGAATGAAAGGAGCTGGCATCTCACTCTCTTTGAATCTTCCTTATGATGCTAAGAGGAGCAGGAAAAAGCAAAAAATTTCAGAATTGCACCTTGCAATGCGGAGAAATTACTGTTTGTGCATTTACAATATTCATTGATTTTTGCCACTGAAAAACGTCCAGAAATGATTGAAGCTACTGACTGAATGAAAGGAGCTGGCATCTCACTCTCTTTGAATCTTCTTTATCATGCTAAGAGGAGCAGGAAAAAGCAAAAAATTTCAGAATTGCACCTTGCAATGCGGAGAAATTACAGTTTGTGCATTTACAATATTCATTGATTTTTGCCATTGAAAAACATCCAGAAATGATTGAAGCTACTGACTGAATGAAAGGAGCTGGCATCTCACTCTCTTTGAATCTTCTTTATCATGCTAAGAGGAGCAGGAAAAAGCAAAAAATTTCAGAATTGCACCTTGCAATGCGGAGATATTACTGTTTGTGCATTTACAATATTCATTGATTTTTGCCATTGAAAAACATGTTTTTCATATACCAGAAATGTTTGAAGCTACTGACTGAATGAAAGGAGCTGGCATCTCACTCTCTTTGAATCTTCTTTATCATGCTAGGATTAGCAGGAAAAAGCAAAAAATTTCAGAATTGCACCTTGCAATGTGGAGATATTACTGTTTGTGCATTTACAATATTCATTGATTTTTGCCATTGAAAAACATGTTTTTCATATACCAGAAATGTTTGAAGCTACTGACTGAATGAAAGGAGCTGGCATCTCACTCTCTTTGAATCTTCTTTATCATGCTAGGATTAACAGGAAAAAGCTAAAAATTTCAGAATTGCACCGTGCAATGTGGAGATATTACTGTTTGTGCATTTACAATATTCATTGATTTTTGCCATTGAAAAACATGTTTTTCATATACCAGAAATGTTTGAAGCTACTGACTGAATGAAAGGAGCTGGCATCTCACTCTCTTTGAATCTTCTTTATCATGCTAGGATTAACAGGAAAAAGCAAAAAAATTTCAGAATTGCACCTTGCAATGTGGAGATATTACTGTTTGTGCATTTACAATATTCATTGATTTTTGCCATTGAAAAACGTTTTTCATATACCAGAAATGTTTGAAGCTACTGACTGAAAGGAGCTGGCATCTCACTCTCTTTGAATCTTCTTTATCATGCTAGGATTAACAGGAAAAAGCTAAAAATTTCAGAATTGCACCGTGCAATGTGGAGATATTACTGTTTGTGCATTTACAATATTCATTGATTTTTGCCATTGAAAAACATGTTTTTCATATACCAGAAATGTTTGAAGCTACTGACTGAATGAAAGGAGCTGGCATCTCACTCTCTTTGAATCTTCTTTATCATGCTAGGATTAGCAGGAAAAAGCAAAAAATTTCAGAATTGCACCTTGCAATGTGGAGATATTACTGTTTGTGCATTTACAATATTCATTGATTTTTGCCATTGAAAAACATGTTTTTCATATACCAGAAATGTTTGAAGCTACTGACTGAATGAAAGGAGCTGGCATCTCACTCTCTTTGAATCTTCTTTATCATGCTAGGATTAACAGGAAAAAGCTAAAAATTTCAGAATTGCACCGTGCAATGTGGAGATATTACTGTTTGTGCATTTACAATATTCATTGATTTTTGCCATTGAAAAACGTTTTTCATATACCAGAAATGTTTGAAGCTACTGACTGAATGAAAGGAGCTGGCATCTCACTCTCTTTGAATCTTCTTTATCATGCTAGGATTAACAGGAAAAAGCTAAAAATTTCAGAATTGCACCGTGCAATGTGGAGATATTACTGTTTGTGCATTTACAATATTCATTGATTTTTGCCATTGAAAAACATGTTTTTCATATACCAGAAATGTTTGAAGCTACTGACTGAATGAAAGGAGCTGGCATCTCACTCTCTTTGAATCTTCTTTATCATGCTAGGATTAACAGGAAAAAGCTAAAAATTTCAGAATTGCACCGTGCAATGTGGAGATATTACTGTTTGTGCATTTA
This sequence comes from Phyllobates terribilis, assembly GCF_046119375.1. NCBI lineage: Eukaryota > Metazoa > Chordata > Amphibia > Anura > Dendrobatidae > Phyllobates > Phyllobates terribilis. Next base: position 28,636 of record NW_027370842.1, read on the forward strand.
CAATATTCATTGATTTTTGCCATTGAAAAACGTTTTTCATATACCAGAAATGTTTGAAGCTACTGACTGAATGAAAGGAGCTGGCATCTCACTCTCTTTGAATCTTCTTTATCATGCTAGGATTAGCAGGAAAAAGCAAAAAATTTCAGAATTGCACCTTGCAATGTGGAGATATTACTGTTTGTGCATTTACAATATTCATTGATTTTTGCCATTGAAAAACATGTTTTTCATATACCAGAAATGTTTGAAGCTACTGACTGAATGAAAGGAGCTGGCATCTCACTCTCTTTGAATCTTCTTTATCATGCTAGGATTAACAGGAAAAAGCAAAAAATTTCAGAATTGCACCTTGCAATGTGGAGATATTACTGTTTGTGCATTTACAATATTCATTGATTTTTGCCATTGAAAAACATGTTTTTCATATACCAGAAATGTTTGAAGCTACTGACTGAATGAAAGGAGCTGGCATCTCACTCTCTTTGAATCTTCTTTATCATGCTAGGATTAGCAGGAAAAAGCAAAAAATTTCAGAATTGCACCTTGCAATGTGGAGATATTACTGTTTGTGCATTTACAATATTCATTGATTTTTGCCATTGAAAAACATGTTTTTCATATACCAGAAATGTTTGAAGCTACTGACTGAATGAAAGGAGCTGGCATCTCACTCTCTTTGAATCTTCTTTATCATGCTAGGATTAACAGGAAAAAGCAAAAAATTTCAGAATTGCACCTTGCAATGTGGAGATATTACTGTTTGTGCATTTACAATATTCATTGATTTTTGCCATTGAAAAACATGTTTTTCATATACCAGAAATGTTTGAAGCTACTGACAATGAAAGGAGCTGGCATCTCACTCTCTTTGAATCTTCTTTATCATGCTAGGATTAACAGGAAAAAGCTAAAAATTTCAGAATTGCACCGTGCAATGTGGAGATATTACTGTTTGTGCATTTACAATATTCATTGATTTTTGCCATTGAAAAACGTTTTTCATATACCAGAAATGTTTGAAGCTACTGACTGAATGAAAGGAGCTGGCATCTCACTCTCTTTGAATCTTCTTTATCATGCTAGGATTAGCAGGAAAAAGCAAAAAATTTCAGAATTGCACCTTGCAATGTGGAGATATTACTGTTTGTGCATTTACAATATTCATTGATTTTTGCCATTGAAAAACATGTTTTTCATATACCAGAAATGTTTGAAGCTACTGACTGAATGAAAGGAGCTGGCATCTCACTCTCTTTGAATCTTCTTTATCATGCTAGGATTAACAGGAAAAAGCAAAAAATTTCAGAATTGCACCGTGCAATGTGGAGATATTACTGTTTGTGCATTTACAATATTCATTGATTTTTGCCATTGAAAAACATGTTTTTCATATACCAGAAATGTTTGAAGCTACTGACTGAATGAAAGGAGCTGGCATCTCACTCTCTTTGAATCTTCTTTATCATGCTAGGATTAGCAGGAAAAAGCAAAAAATTTCAGAATTGCACCTTGCAATGCGGAGATATTACTGTTTGTGCATTTACAATATTCATTGATTTTTGCCATTGAAAAACATGTTTTTCATATACCAGAAATGTTTGAAGCTACTGACTGAATGAAAGGAGCTGGCATCTCACTCTCTTTGAATCTTCTTTATCATGCTAGGATTAACAGGAAAAAGCAAAAAATTTCAGAATTGCACCTTGCAATGTGGAGATATTACTGTTTGTGCATTTACAATATTCATTGATTTTTGCCATTGAAAAACATGTTTTTCATATACCAGAAATGTTTGAAGCTACTGACTGAATGAAAGGAGCTGGCATCTCACTCTCTTTGAATCTTCTTTATCATGCTAGGATTAGCAGGAAAAAGCAAAAAATTTCAGAATTGCACCTTGCAATGTGGAGATATTACTGTTTGTGCATTTACAATATTCATTGATTTTTGCCATTGAAAAACGTTTTTCATATACCAGAAATGTTTGAAGCTACTGACTGAATGAAAGGAGCTGGCATCTCACTCTCTTTGAATCTTCTTTATCATGCTAGGATTAACAGGAAAAAGCAAAAAATTTCAGAATTGCACCTTGCAATGTGGAGATATTACTGTTTGTGCATTTACAATATTCATTGATTTTTGCCATTGAAAAACATGTTTTTCATATACCAGAAATGTTTGAAGCTACTGACTGAATGAAAGGAGCTGGCATCTCACTCTCTTTGAATCTTCTTTATCATGCTAGGATTAGCAGGAAAAAAGCAAAAAATTTCAGAATTGCACCTTGCAGTGTGGAGATATTACTGTTTGTGCATTTACAATATTCATTGATTTTTGCCATTGAAAAACATGTTTTTCATATACCAGAAATGTTTGAAGCTACTGACTGAATGAAAGGAGCTGGCATCTCACTCTCTTTGAATCTTCTTTATCATGCTAGGATTAACAGGAAAAAGCTAAAAATTTCAGAATTGCACCGTGCAATGTGGAGATATTACTGTTTGTGCATTTACAATATTCATTGATTTTTGCCATTGAAAAACATGTTTTTCATATACCAGAAATGTTTGAAGCTACTGACTGAATGAAAGGAGCTGGCATCTCACTCTCTTTGAATCTTCTTTATCATGCTAGGATTAGCAGGAAAAAGCAAAAATTTCAGAATTGCACCTTGCAATGCGGAGATATTACTGTTTGTGCATTTACAATATTCATTGATTTTTGCCATTGAAAAACATGTTTTTCATATACCAGAAATGTTTGAAGCTACTGACTGAATGAAAGGAGCTGGCATCTCACTCTCTTTGAATCTTCTTTATCATGCTAGGATTAACAGGAAAAAGCAAAAAATTTCAGAATTGCACCTTGCAATGTGGAGATATTACTGTTTGTGCATTTACAATATTCATTGATTTTTGCCATTGAAAAACATGTTTTTCATATACCAGAAATGTTTGAAGCTACTGACTGAATGAAAGGAGCTGGCATCTCACTCTCTTTGAATCTTCTTTATCATGCTAGGATTAACAGGAAAAAGCTAAAAATTTCAGAATTGCACCGTGCAATGTGGAGATATTACTGTTTGTGCATTTACAATATTCATTGATTTTTGCCATTGAAAAACATGTTTTTCATATACCAGAAATGTTTGAAGCTACTGACTGAATGAAAGGAGCTGGCATCTCACTCTCTTTGAATCTTCTTTATCATGCTAGGATTAACAGGAAAAAGCAAAAAATTTCAGAATTGCACCTTGCAATGTGGAGATATTACTGTTTGTGCATTTACAATATTCATTGATTTTTGCCATTGAAAAACATGTTTTTCATATACCAGAAATGTTTGAAGCTACTGACTGAATGAAAGGAGCTGGCATCTCACTCTCTTTGAATCTTCTTTATCATGCTAGGATTAGCAGGAAAAAGCAAAAAATTTCAGAATTGCACCTTGCAATGTGGAGATATTACTGTTTGTGCATTTACAATATTCATTGATTTTTGCCATTGAAAAACATGTTTTTCATATACCAGAAATGTTTGAAGCTACTGACTGAATGAAAGGAGCTGGCATCTCACTCTCTTTGAATCTTCTTTATCATGCTAGGATTAACAGGAAAAAGCTAAAAATTTTCAGAATTGCACCGTGCAATGTGGAGATATTACTGTTTGTGCATTTACAATATTCATTGATTTTTGCCATTGAAAAACATGTTTTTCATATACCAGAAATGTTTGAAGCTACTGACTGAATGAAAGGAGCTGGCATCTCACTCTCTTTGAATCTTCTTTATCATGCTAGGATTAGCAGGAAAAAGCAAAAAATTTCAGAATTGCACCTTGCAATGCGGAAATATTACTGTTTGTGCATTTACAATATTCATTGATTTTTGCCATTGAAAAACATGTTTTTCATATACCAGAAATGTTTGAAGCTACTGACTGAATGAAAGGAGCTGGCATCTCACTCTCTTTGAATCTTCTTTATCATGCTAGGATTAACAGGAAAAAGCAAAAAATTTCAGAATTGCACCTTGCAATGTGGAGATATTACTGTTTGTGCATTTACAATATTCATTGATTTTTGCCATTGAAAAACGTTTTTCATATACCAGAAATGTTTGAAGCTACTGACTGAATGAAAGGAGCTGGCATCTCACTCTCTTTGAATCTTCTTTATCATGCTAGGATTAACAGGAAAAAGCT
>NW_027370843.1:0-32836 GCF_046119375.1 Phyllobates terribilis
AAGATTCAAAGAGAGTGAGATGCCAGCTCCTTTCATTCAGTCAGTAGCTTCAAACATTTCTGGACGTTTTTCAATGGCAAAAATCAATGAATATTGTAAATGCACAAACAGTAATATCTCCACATTGCACGGTGCAATTCTGAAATTTTAGCTTTTTCCTGTTAATCCTAGCATGATAAAGAAGATTCAAAGAGAGTGAGATGCCAGCTCCTTTCATTCAGTCAGTAGCTTCAAACATTTCTGGACGTTTTTCAATGGCAAAAATCAATGAATATTGTAAATGCACAAACAGTAATATCTCCACATTGCACGGTGCAATTCTGAAATTTTTAGCTTTTTCCTGTTAATCCTAGCATGATAAAGAAGATTCAAAGAGAGTGAGATGCCAGCTCCTTTCATTCAGTCAGTAGCTTCAAACATTTCTGGTATATGAAAACATGTTTTTCAATGGCAAAAATCAATGAATATTGTAAATGCACAAACAGTAATATCTCCACATTGCACGGTGCAATTCTGAAATTTTTAGCTTTTTCCTGTTAATCCTAGCATGATAAAGAAGATTCAAAGAGAGTGAGATGCCAGCTCCTTTCATTCAGTCAGTAGCTTCAAACATTTCTGGACGTTTTTCAATGGCAAAAATCAATGAATATTGTAAATGCACAAACAGTAATATCTCCACATTGCACGGTGCAATTCTGAAATTTTTTGCTTTTTCCTGCTAATCCTAGCATGATAAAGAAGATTCAAAGAGAGTGAGATGCCAGCTCCTTTCATTCAGTCAGTAGCTTCAAACATTTCTGGACGTTTTTCAATGGCAAAAATCAATGAATATTGTAAATGCACAAACAGTAATATCTCCACATTGCACGGTGCAATTCTGAAATTTTTAGCTTTTTCCTGTTAATCCTAGCATGATAAAGAAGATTCAAAGAGAGTGAGATGCCAGCTCCTTTCATTCAGTCAGTAGCTTCAAACATTTCTGGACGTTTTTCAATGGCAAAAATCAATGAATATTGTAAATGCACAAACAGTAATATCTCCACATTGCACGGTGCAATTCTGAAATTTTTAGCTTTTTCCTGTTAATCCTAGCATGATAAAGAAGATTCAAAGAGAGTGAGATGCCAGCTCCTTTCATTCAGTCAGTAGCTTCAAACATTTCTGGACGTTTTTCAATGGCAAAAATCAATGAATATTGTAAATGCACAAACAGTAATATCTCCACATTGCACGGTGCAATTCTGAAATTTTTTGCTTTTTCCTGCTAATCCTAGCATGATAAAGAAGATTCAAAGAGAGTGAGATGCCAGCTCCTTTCATTCAGTCAGTAGCTTCAAACATTTCTGGTATATGAAAAACATGTTTTTCAATGGCAAAAATCAATGAATATTGTAAATGCACAAACAGTAATATCTCCACATTGCACGGTGCAATTCTGAAATTTTTAGCTTTTTCCTGCTAATCCTAGCATGATAAAGAAGATTCAAAGAGAGTGAGATGCCAGCTCCTTTCATTCAGTCAGTAGCTTCAAACATTTCTGGACGTTTTTCAATGGCAAAAATCAATGAATATTGTAAATGCACAAACAGTAATATCTCCACATTGCACGGTGCAATTCTGAAATTTTTAGCTTTTTCCTGTTAATCCTAGCATGATAAAGAAGATTCAAAGAGAGTGAGATGCCAGCTCCTTTCATTCAGTCAGTAGCTTCAAACATTTCTGGACGTTTTTCAATGGCAAAAATCAATGAATATTGTAAATGCACAAACAGTAATATCTCCACATTGCACGGTGCAATTCTGAAATTTTTAGCTTTTTCCTGTTAATCCTAGCATGATAAAGAAGATTCAAAGAGAGTGAGATGCCAGCTCCTTTCATTCAGTCAGTAGCTTCAAACATTTCTGGACGTTTTTCAATGGCAAAAATCAATGAATATTGTAAATGCACAAACAGTAATATCTCCACATTGCACGGTGCAATTCTGAAATTTTTAGCTTTTTCCTGTTAATCCTAGCATGATAAAGAAGATTCAAAGAGAGTGAGATGCCAGCTCCTTTCATTCAGTCAGTAGCTTCAAACATTTCTGGACGTTTTTCAATGGCAAAAATCAATGAATATTGTAAATGCACAAACAGTAATATCTCCACATTGCACGGTGCAATTCTGAAATTTTTAGCTTTTTCCTGTTAATCCTAGCATGATAAAGAAGATTCAAAGAGAGTGAGATGCCAGCTCCTTTCATTCAGTCAGTAGCTTCAAACATTTCTGGTATATGAAAAACATGTTTTTCAATGGCAAAAATCAATGAATATTGTAAATGCACAAACAGTAATATCTCCACATTGCACGGTGCAATTCTGAAATTTTTAGCTTTTTCCTGTTAATCCTAGCATGATAAAGAAGATTCAAAGAGAGTGAGATGCCAGCTCCTTTCATTCAGTCAGTAGCTTCAAACATTTCTGGACGTTTTTCAATGGCAAAAATCAATGAATATTGTAAATGCACAAACAGTAATATCTCCACATTGCACGGTGCAATTCTGAAATTTTTAGCTTTTTCCTGTTAATCCTAGCATGATAAAGAAGATTCAAAGAGAGTGAGATGCCAGCTCCTTTCATTCAGTCAGTAGCTTCAAACATTTCTGGACGTTTTTCAATGGCAAAAATCAATGAATATTGTAAATGCACAAACAGTAATATCTCCACATTGCACGGTGCAATTCTGAAATTTTTAGCTTTTTCCTGTTAATCCTAGCATGATAAAGAAGATTCAAAGAGAGTGAGATGCCAGCTCCTTTCATTCAGTCAGTAGCTTCAAACATTTCTGGACGTTTTTCAATGGCAAAAATCAATGAATATTGTAAATGCACAAACAGTAATATCTCCACATTGCACGGTGCAATTCTGAAATTTTTAGCTTTTTCCTGTTAATCCTAGCATGATAAAGAAGATTCAAAGAGAGTGAGATGCCAGCTCCTTTCATTCAGTCAGTAGCTTCAAACATTTCTGGACGTTTTTCAATGGCAAAAATCAATGAATATTGTAAATGCACAAACAGTAATATCTCCACATTGCACGGTGCAATTCTGAAATTTTTAGCTTTTTCCTGTTAATCCTAGCATGATAAAGAAGATTCAAAGAGAGTGAGATGCCAGCTCCTTTCATTCAGTCAGTAGCTTCAAACATTTCTGGACGTTTTTCAATGGCAAAAATCAATGAATATTGTAAATGCACAAACAGTAATATCTCCACATTGCACGGTGCAATTCTGAAATTTTTAGCTTTTTCCTGTTAATCCTAGCATGATAAAGAAGATTCAAAGAGAGTGAGATGCCAGCTCCTTTCATTCAGTCAGTAGCTTCAAACATTTCTGGACGTTTTTCAATGGCAAAAATCAATGAATATTGTAAATGCACAAACAGTAATATCTCCACATTGCACGGTGCAATTCTGAAATTTTTAGCTTTTTCCTGTTAATCCTAGCATGATAAAGAAGATTCAAAGAGAGTGAGATGCCAGCTCCTTTCATTCAGTCAGTAGCTTCAAACATTTCTGGTATATGAAAAACATGTTTTTCAATGGCAAAAATCAATGAATATTGTAAATGCACAAACAGTAATATCTCCACATTGCACGGTGCAATTCTGAAATTTTTAGCTTTTTCCTGTTAATCCTAGCATGATAAAGAAGATTCAAAGAGAGTGAGATGCCAGCTCCTTTCATTCAGTCAGTAGCTTCAAACATTTCTGGACGTTTTTCAATGGCAAAAATCAATGAATATTGTAAATGCACAAACAGTAATATCTCCACATTGCACGGTGCAATTCTGAAATTTTTAGCTTTTTCCTGCTAATCCTAGCATGATAAAGAAGATTCAAAGAGAGTGAGATGCCAGCTCCTTTCATTCAGTCAGTAGCTTCAAACATTTCTGGTATATGAAAAACATGTTTTTCAATGGCAAATATCAATGAATATTGTAAATGCACAAACAGTAATATCTCCACATTGCACGGTGCAATTCTGAAATTTTTAGCTTTTTCCTGCTAATCCTAGCATGATAAAGAAGATTCAAAGAGAGTGAGATGCCAGCTCCTTTCATTCAGTCAGTAGCTTCAAACATTTCTGGTATATGAAAACATGTTTTTCAATGGCAAAAATCAATGAATATTGTAAATGCACAAACAGTAATATCTCCACATTGCACGGTGCAATTCTGAAATTTTTAGCTTTTTCCTGTTAATCCTAGCATGATAAAGAAGATTCAAAGAGAGTGAGATGCCAGCTCCTTTCATTCAGTCAGTAGCTTCAAACATTTCTGGACGTTTTTCAATGGCAAAAATCAATGAATATTGTAAATGCACAAACAGTAATATCTCCACATTGCACGGTGCAATTCTGAAATTTTTTGCTTTTTCCTGCTAATCCTAGCATGATAAAGAAGATTCAAAGAGAGTGAGATGCCAGCTCCTTTCATTCAGTCAGTAGCTTCAAACATTTCTGGTATATGAAAAACATGTTTTTCAATGGCAAAAATCAATGAATATTGTAAATGCACAAACAGTAATATCTCCACATTGCACGGTGCAATTCTGAAATTTTTAGCTTTTTCCTGTTAATCCTAGCATGATAAAGAAGATTCAAAGAGAGTGAGATGCCAGCTCCTTTCATTCAGTCAGTAGCTTCAAACATTTCTGGACGTTTTTCAATGGCAAAAATCAATGAATATTGTAAATGCACAAACAGTAATATCTCCACATTGCACGGTGCAATTCTGAAATTTTTAGCTTTTTCCTGCTAATCCTAGCATGATAAAGAAGATTCAAAGAGAGTGAGATGCCAGCTCCTTTCATTCAGTCAGTAGCTTCAAACATTTCTGGTATATGAAAAACATGTTTTTCAATGGCAAAAATCAATGAATATTGTAAATGCACAAACAGTAATATCTCCACATTGCACGGTGCAATTCTGAAATTTTTAGCTTTTTCCTGTTAATCCTAGCATGATAAAGAAGATTCAAAGAGAGTGAGATGCCAGCTCCTTTCATTCAGTCAGTAGCTTCAAACATTTCTGGTATATGAAAAACATGTTTTTCAATGGCAAAAATCAATGAATATTGTAAATGCACAAACAGTAATATCTCCACATTGCACGGTGCAATTCTGAAATTTTTAGCTTTTTCCTGTTAATCCTAGCATGATAAAGAAGATTCAAAGAGAGTGAGATGCCAGCTCCTTTCATTCAGTCAGTAGCTTCAAACATTTCTGGACGTTTTTCAATGGCAAAAATCAATGAATATTGTAAATGCACAAACAGTAATATCTCCACATTGCACGGTGCAATTCTGAAATTTTTAGCTTTTTCCTGTTAATCCTAGCATGATAAAGAAGATTCAAAGAGAGTGAGATGCCAGCTCCTTTCATTCAGTCAGTAGCTTCAAACATTTCTGGTATATGAAAAACATGTTTTTCAATGGCAAAAATCAATGAATATTGTAAATGCACAAACAGTAATATCTCCACATTGCACGGTGCAATTCTGAAATTTTTTGCTTTTTCCTGCTAATCCTAGCATGATAAAGAAGATTCAAAGAGAGTGAGATGCCAGCTCCTTTCATTCAGTCAGTAGCTTCAAACATTTCTGGACGTTTTTCAATGGCAAAAATCAATGAATATTGTAAATGCACAAACAGTAATATCTCCACATTGCACGGTGCAATTCTGAAATTTTTAGCTTTTTCCTGTTAATCCTAGCATGATAAAGAAGATTCAAAGAGAGTGAGATGCCAGCTCCTTTCATTCAGTCAGTAGCTTCAAACATTTCTGGACGTTTTTCAATGGCAAAAATCAATGAATATTGTAAATGCACAAACAGTAATATCTCCACATTGCACGGTGCAATTCTGAAATTTTTAGCTTTTTCCTGTTAATCCTAGCATGATAAAGAAGATTCAAAGAGAGTGAGATGCCAGCTCCTTTCATTCAGTCAGTAGCTTCAAACATTTCTGGACGTTTTTCAATGGCAAAAATCAATGAATATTGTAAATGCACAAACAGTAATATCTCCACATTGCACGGTGCAATTCTGAAATTTTTTGCTTTTTCCTGCTAATCCTAGCATGATAAAGAAGATTCAAAGAGAGTGAGATGCCAGCTCCTTTCATTCAGTCAGTAGCTTCAAACATTTCTGGTATATGAAAAACATGTTTTTCAATGGCAAAAATCAATGAATATTGTAAATGCACAAACAGTAATATCTCCACATTGCACGGTGCAATTCTGAAATTTTTAGCTTTTTCCTGCTAATCCTAGCATGATAAAGAAGATTCAAAGAGAGTGAGATGCCAGCTCCTTTCATTCAGTCAGTAGCTTCAAACATTTCTGGACGTTTTTCAATGGCAAAAATCAATGAATATTGTAAATGCACAAACAGTAATATCTCCACATTGCACGGTGCAATTCTGAAATTTTTAGCTTTTTCCTGTTAATCCTAGCATGATAAAGAAGATTCAAAGAGAGTGAGATGCCAGCTCCTTTCATTCAGTCAGTAGCTTCAAACATTTCTGGACGTTTTTCAATGGCAAAAATCAATGAATATTGTAAATGCACAAACAGTAATATCTCCACATTGCACGGTGCAATTCTGAAATTTTTAGCTTTTTCCTGTTAATCCTAGCATGATAAAGAAGATTCAAAGAGAGTGAGATGCCAGCTCCTTTCATTCAGTCAGTAGCTTCAAACATTTCTGGACGTTTTTCAATGGCAAAAATCAATGAATATTGTAAATGCACAAACAGTAATATCTCCACATTGCACGGTGCAATTCTGAAATTTTTAGCTTTTTCCTGTTAATCCTAGCATGATAAAGAAGATTCAAAGAGAGTGAGATGCCAGCTCCTTTCATTCAGTCAGTAGCTTCAAACATTTCTGGTATATGAAAAACATGTTTTTCAATGGCAAAAATCAATGAATATTGTAAATGCACAAACAGTAATATCTCCACATTGCACGGTGCAATTCTGAAATTTTTAGCTTTTTCCTGTTAATCCTAGCATGATAAAGAAGATTCAAAGAGAGTGAGATGCCAGCTCCTTTCATTCAGTCAGTAGCTTCAAACATTTCTGGTATATGAAAAACATGTTTTTCAATGGCAAAAATCAATGAATATTGTAAATGCACAAACAGTAATATCTCCACATTGCACGGTGCAATTCTGAAATTTTTAGCTTTTTCCTGTTAATCCTAGCATGATAAAGAAGATTCAAAGAGAGTGAGATGCCAGCTCCTTTCATTCAGTCAGTAGCTTCAAACATTTCTGGACGTTTTTCAATGGCAAAAATCAATGAATATTGTAAATGCACAAACAGTAATATCTCCACATTGCACGGTGCAATTCTGAAATTTTTAGCTTTTTCCTGTTAATCCTAGCATGATAAAGAAGATTCAAAGAGAGTGAGATGCCAGCTCCTTTCATTCAGTCAGTAGCTTCAAACATTTCTGGACGTTTTTCAATGGCAAAAATCAATGAATATTGTAAATGCACAAACAGTAATATCTCCACATTGCACGGTGCAATTCTGAAATTTTTAGCTTTTTCCTGTTAATCCTAGCATGATAAAGAAGATTCAAAGAGAGTGAGATGCCAGCTCCTTTCATTCAGTCAGTAGCTTCAAACATTTCTGGACGTTTTTCAATGGCAAAAATCAATGAATATTGTAAATGCACAAACAGTAATATCTCCACATTGCACGGTGCAATTCTGAAATTTTTAGCTTTTTCCTGTTAATCCTAGCATGATAAAGAAGATTCAAAGAGAGTGAGATGCCAGCTCCTTTCATTCAGTCAGTAGCTTCAAACATTTCTGGACGTTTTTCAATGGCAAAAATCAATGAATATTGTAAATGCACAAACAGTAATATCTCCACATTGCACGGTGCAATTCTGAAATTTTTAGCTTTTTCCTGTTAATCCTAGCATGATAAAGAAGATTCAAAGAGAGTGAGATGCCAGCTCCTTTCATTCAGTCAGTAGCTTCAAACATTTCTGGACGTTTTTCAATGGCAAAAATCAATGAATATTGTAAATGCACAAACAGTAATATCTCCACATTGCACGGTGCAATTCTGAAATTTTTAGCTTTTTCCTGTTAATCCTAGCATGATAAAGAAGATTCAAAGAGAGTGAGATGCCAGCTCCTTTCATTCAGTCAGTAGCTTCAAACATTTCTGGACGTTTTTCAATGGCAAAAATCAATGAATATTGTAAATGCACAAACAGTAATATCTCCACATTGCACGGTGCAATTCTGAAATTTTTAGCTTTTTCCTGTTAATCCTAGCATGATAAAGAAGATTCAAAGAGAGTGAGATGCCAGCTCCTTTCATTCAGTCAGTAGCTTCAAACATTTCTGGTATATGAAAAACATGTTTTTCAATGGCAAAAATCAATGAATATTGTAAATGCACAAACAGTAATATCTCCACATTGCACGGTGCAATTCTGAAATTTTTAGCTTTTTCCTGTTAATCCTAGCATGATAAAGAAGATTCAAAGAGAGTGAGATGCCAGCTCCTTTCATTCAGTCAGTAGCTTCAAACATTTCTGGACGTTTTTCAATGGCAAAAATCAATGAATATTGTAAATGCACAAACAGTAATATCTCCACATTGCACGGTGCAATTCTGAAATTTTTAGCTTTTTCCTGTTAATCCTAGCATGATAAAGAAGATTCAAAGAGAGTGAGATGCCAGCTCCTTTCATTCAGTCAGTAGCTTCAAACATTTCTGGACGTTTTTCAATGGCAAAAATCAATGAATATTGTAAATGCACAAACAGTAATATCTCCACATTGCACGGTGCAATTCTGAAATTTTTAGCTTTTTCCTGCTAATCCTAGCATGATAAAGAAGATTCAAAGAGAGTGAGATGCCAGCTCCTTTCATTCAGTCAGTAGCTTCAAACATTTCTGGTATATGAAAAACATGTTTTTCAATGGCAAAAATCAATGAATATTGTAAATGCACAAACAGTAATATCTCCACATTGCACGGTGCAATTCTGAAATTTTTAGCTTTTTCCTGTTAATCCTAGCATGATAAAGAAGATTCAAAGAGAGTGAGATGCCAGCTCCTTTCATTCAGTCAGTAGCTTCAAACATTTCTGGACGTTTTTCAATGGCAAAAATCAATGAATATTGTAAATGCACAAACAGTAATATCTCCACATTGCACGGTGCAATTCTGAAATTTTTAGCTTTTTCCTGCTAATCCTAGCATGATAAAGAAGATTCAAAGAGAGTGAGATGCCAGCTCCTTTCATTCAGTCAGTAGCTTCAAACATTTCTGGACGTTTTTCAATGGCAAAAATCAATGAATATTGTAAATGCACAAACAGTAATATCTCCACATTGCACGGCGCAATTGTGAAATTTTTAGCTTTTTCCTGCTAATCCTAGCATGATAAAGAAGATTCAAAGAGAGTGAGATGCCAGCTCCTTTCATTCAGTCAGTAGCTTCAAACATTTCTGGTATATGAAAAACATGTTTTTCAATGGCAAAAATCAATGAATATTGTAAATGCACAAACAGTAATATCTCCACATTGCACGGTGCAATTCTGAAATTTTTAGCTTTTTCCTGTTAATCCTAGCATGATAAAGAAGATTCAAAGAGAGTGAGATGCCAGCTCCTTTCATTCAGTCAGTAGCTTCAAACATTTCTGGACGTTTTTCAATGGCAAAAATCAATGAATATTGTAAATGCACAAACAGTAATATCTCCACATTGCACGGTGCAATTCTGAAATTTTTAGCTTTTTCCTGTTAATCCTAGCATGATAAAGAAGATTCAAAGAGAGTGAGATGCCAGCTCCTTTCATTCAGTCAGTAGCTTCAAACATTTCTGGACGTTTTTCAATGGCAAAAATCAATGAATATTGTAAATGCACAAACAGTAATATCTCCACATTGCACGGTGCAATTCTGAAATTTTTAGCTTTTTCCTGTTAATCCTAGCATGATAAAGAAGATTCAAAGAGAGTGAGATGCCAGCTCCTTTCATTCAGTCAGTAGCTTCAAACATTTCTGGACGTTTTTCAATGGCAAAAATCAATGAATATTGTAAATGCACAAACAGTAATATCTCCACATTGCACGGTGCAATTCTGAAATTTTTAGCTTTTTCCTGTTAATCCTAGCATGATAAAGAAGATTCAAAGAGAGTGAGATGCCAGCTCCTTTCATTCAGTCAGTAGCTTCAAACATTTCTGGACGTTTTTCAATGGCAAAAATCAATGAATATTGTAAATGCACAAACAGTAATATCTCCACATTGCACGGTGCAATTCTGAAATTTTTAGCTTTTTCCTGTTAATCCTAGCATGATAAAGAAGATTCAAAGAGAGTGAGATGCCAGCTCCTTTCATTCAGTCAGTAGCTTCAAACATTTCTGGACGTTTTTCAATGGCAAAAATCAATGAATATTGTAAATGCACAAACAGTAATATCTCCACATTGCACGGTGCAATTCTGAAATTTTTAGCTTTTTCCTGTTAATCCTAGCATGATAAAGAAGATTCAAAGAGAGTGAGATGCCAGCTCCTTTCATTCAGTCAGTAGCTTCAAACATTTCTGGACGTTTTTCAATGGCAAAAATCAATGAATATTGTAAATGCACAAACAGTAATATCTCCACATTGCACGGTGCAATTCTGAAATTTTTAGCTTTTTCCTGTTAATCCTAGCATGATAAAGAAGATTCAAAGAGAGTGAGATGCCAGCTCCTTTCATTCAGTCAGTAGCTTCAAACATTTCTGGACGTTTTTCAATGGCAAAAATCAATGAATATTGTAAATGCACAAACAGTAATATCTCCACATTGCACGGTGCAATTCTGAAATTTTTAGCTTTTTCCTGTTAATCCTAGCATGATAAAGAAGATTCAAAGAGAGTGAGATGCCAGCTCCTTTCATTCAGTCAGTAGCTTCAAACATTTCTGGTATATGAAAAACATGTTTTTCAATGGCAAAAATCAATGAATATTGTAAATGCACAAACAGTAATATCTCCACATTGCACGGTGCAATTCTGAAATTTTTAGCTTTTTCCTGTTAATCCTAGCATGATAAAGAAGATTCAAAGAGAGTGAGATGCCAGCTCCTTTCATTCAGTCAGTAGCTTCAAACATTTCTGGACGTTTTTCAATGGCAAAAATCAATGAATATTGTAAATGCACAAACAGTAATATCTCCACATTGCACGGTGCAATTCTGAAATTTTTAGCTTTTTCCTGTTAATCCTAGCATGATAAAGAAGATTCAAAGAGAGTGAGATGCCAGCTCCTTTCATTCAGTCAGTAGCTTCAAACATTTCTGGACGTTTTTCAATGGCAAAAATCAATGAATATTGTAAATGCACAAACAGTAATATCTCCACATTGCACGGTGCAATTCTGAAATTTTTTGCTTTTTCCTGCTAATCCTAGCATGATAAAGAAGATTCAAAGAGAGTGAGATGCCAGCTCCTTTCATTCAGTCAGTAGCTTCAAACATTTCTGGTATATGAAAAACATGTTTTTCAATGGCAAAAATCAATGAATATTGTAAATGCACAAACAGTAATATCTCCACATTGCACGGTGCAATTCTGAAATTTTTAGCTTTTTCCTGTTAATCCTAGCATGATAAAGAAGATTCAAAGAGAGTGAGATGCCAGCTCCTTTCATTCAGTCAGTAGCTTCAAACATTTCTGGACGTTTTTCAATGGCAAAAATCAATGAATATTGTAAATGCACAAACAGTAATATCTCCACATTGCACGGTGCAATTCTGAAATTTTTAGCTTTTTCCTGCTAATCCTAGCATGATAAAGAAGATTCAAAGAGAGTGAGATGCCAGCTCCTTTCATTCAGTCAGTAGCTTCAAACATTTCTGGTATATGAAAAACATGTTTTTCAATGGCAAAAATCAATGAATATTGTAAATGCACAAACAGTAATATCTCCACATTGCACGGTGCAATTCTGAAATTTTTAGCTTTTTCCTGTTAATCCTAGCATGATAAAGAAGATTCAAAGAGAGTGAGATGCCAGCTCCTTTCATTCAGTCAGTAGCTTCAAACATTTCTGGTATATGAAAAACATGTTTTTCAATGGCAAAAATCAATGAATATTGTAAATGCACAAACAGTAATATCTCCACATTGCACGGTGCAATTCTGAAATTTTTAGCTTTTTCCTGTTAATCCTAGCATGATAAAGAAGATTCAAAGAGAGTGAGATGCCAGCTCCTTTCATTCAGTCAGTAGCTTCAAACATTTCTGGACGTTTTTCAATGGCAAAAATCAATGAATATTGTAAATGCACAAACAGTAATATCTCCACATTGCACGGTGCAATTCTGAAATTTTTAGCTTTTTCCTGTTAATCCTAGCATGATAAAGAAGATTCAAAGAGAGTGAGATGCCAGCTCCTTTCATTCAGTCAGTAGCTTCAAACATTTCTGGACGTTTTTCAATGGCAAAAATCAATGAATATTGTAAATGCACAAACAGTAATATCTCCACATTGCACGGTGCAATTCTGAAATTTTTAGCTTTTTCCTGTTAATCCTAGCATGATAAAGAAGATTCAAAGAGAGTGAGATGCCAGCTCCTTTCATTCAGTCAGTAGCTTCAAACATTTCTGGACGTTTTTCAATGGCAAAAATCAATGAATATTGTAAATGCACAAACAGTAATATCTCCACATTGCACGGTGCAATTCTGAAATTTTTTGCTTTTTCCTGCTAATCCTAGCATGATAAAGAAGATTCAAAGAGAGTGAGATGCCAGCTCCTTTCATTCAGTCAGTAGCTTCAAACATTTCTGGTATATGAAAAACATGTTTTTCAATGGCAAAAATCAATGAATATTGTAAATGCACAAACAGTAATATCTCCACATTGCACGGTGCAATTCTGAAATATTTAGCTTTTTCCTGCTAATCCTAGCATGATAAAGAAGATTCAAAGAGAGTGAGATGCCAGCTCCTTTCATTCAGTCAGTAGCTTCAAACATTTCTGGTATATGAAAAACATGTTTTTCAATGGCAAAAATCAATGAATATTGTAAATGCACAAACAGTAATATCTCCACATTGCACGGTGCAATTCTGAAATTTTTAGCTTTTTCCTGTTAATCCTAGCATGATAAAGAAGATTCAAAGAGAGTGAGATGCCAGCTCCTTTCATTCAGTCAGTAGCTTCAAACATTTCTGGTATATGAAAAACATGTTTTTCAATGGCAAAAATCAATGAATATTGTAAATGCACAAACAGTAATATCTCCACATTGCACGGTGCAATTCTGAAATTTTTAGCTTTTTCCTGTTAATCCTAGCATGATAAAGAAGATTCAAAGAGAGTGAGATGCCAGCTCCTTTCATTCAGTCAGTAGCTTCAAACATTTCTGGTATATGAAAAACATGTTTTTCAATGGCAAAAATCAATGAATATTGTAAATGCACAAACAGTAATATCTCCACATTGCACGGTGCAATTCTGAAATTTTTAGCTTTTTCCTGTTAATCCTAGCATGATAAAGAAGATTCAAAGAGAGTGAGATGCCAGCTCCTTTCATTCAGTCAGTAGCTTCAAACATTTCTGGACGTTTTTCAATGGCAAAAATCAATGAATATTGTAAATGCACAAACAGTAATATCTCCACATTGCACGGTGCAATTCTGAAATTTTTTGCTTTTTCCTGCTAATCCTAGCATGATAAAGAAGATTCAAAGAGAGTGAGATGCCAGCTCCTTTCATTCAGTCAGTAGCTTCAAACATTTCTGGTATATGAAAAACATGTTTTTCAATGGCAAAAATCAATGAATATTGTAAATGCACAAACAGTAATATCTCCACATTGCACGGTGCAATTCTGAAATTTTTAGCTTTTTCCTGTTAATCCTAGCATGATAAAGAAGATTCAAAGAGAGTGAGATGCCAGCTCCTTTCATTCAGTCAGTAGCTTCAAACATTTCTGGTATATGAAAAACATGTTTTTCAATGGCAAAAATCAATGAATATTGTAAATGCACAAACAGTAATATCTCCACATTGCACGGTGCAATTCTGAAATTTTTAGCTTTTTCCTGTTAATCCTAGCATGATAAAGAAGATTCAAAGAGAGTGAGATGCCAGCTCCTTTCATTCAGTCAGTAGCTTCAAACATTTCTGGACGTTTTTCAATGGCAAAAATCAATGAATATTGTAAATGCACAAACAGTAATATCTCCACATTGCACGGTGCAATTCTGAAATTTTTTGCTTTTTCCTGCTAATCCTAGCATGATAAAGAAGATTCAAAGAGAGTGAGATGCCAGCTCCTTTCATTCAGTCAGTAGCTTCAAACATTTCTGGTATATGAAAAACATGTTTTTCAATGGCAAAAATCAATGAATATTGTAAATGCACAAACAGTAATATCTCCACATTGCACGGTGCAATTCTGAAATTTTTAGCTTTTTCCTGTTAATCCTAGCATGATAAAGAAGATTCAAAGAGAGTGAGATGCCAGCTCCTTTCATTCAGTCAGTAGCTTCAAACATTTCTGGTATATGAAAAACATGTTTTTCAATGGCAAAAATCAATGAATATTGTAAATGCACAAACAGTAATATCTCCACATTGCACGGTGCAATTCTGAAATTTTTAGCTTTTTCCTGTTAATCCTAGCATGATAAAGAAGATTCAAAGAGAGTGAGATGCCAGCTCCTTTCATTCAGTCAGTAGCTTCAAACATTTCTGGTATATGAAAAACATGTTTTTCAATGGCAAAAATCAATGAATATTGTAAATGCACAAACAGTAATATCTCCACATTGCACGGTGCAATTCTGAAATTTTTTGCTTTTTCCTGTTAATCCTAGCATGATAAAGAAGATTCAAAGAGAGTGAGATGCCAGCTCCTTTCATTCAGTCAGTAGCTTCAAACATTTCTGGTATATGAAAAACATGTTTTTCAATGGCAAAAATCAATGAATATTGTAAATGCACAAACAGTAATATCTCCACATTGCACGGTGCAATTCTGAAATTTTTAGCTTTTTCCTGTTAATCCTAGCATGATAAAGAAGATTCAAAGAGAGTGAGATGCCAGCTCCTTTCATTCAGTCAGTAGCTTCAAACATTTCTGGTATATGAAAAACATGTTTTTCAATGGCAAAAATCAATGAATATTGTAAATGCACAAACAGTAATATCTCCACATTGCACGGTGCAATTCTGAAATTTTTAGCTTTTTCCTGTTAATCCTAGCATGATAAAGAAGATTCAAAGAGAGTGAGATGCCAGCTCCTTTCATTCAGTCAGTAGCTTCAAACATTTCTGGACGTTTTTCAATGGCAAAAATCAATGAATATTGTAAATGCACAAACAGTAATATCTCCACATTGCACGGTGCAATTCTGAAATTTTTAGCTTTTTCCTGTTAATCCTAGCATGATAAAGAAGATTCAAAGAGAGTGAGATGCCAGCTCCTTTCATTCAGTCAGTAGCTTCAAACATTTCTGGTATATGAAAAACATGTTTTTCAATGGCAAAAATCAATGAATATTGTAAATGCACAAACAGTAATATCTCCACATTGCACGGTGCAATTCTGAAATTTTTAGCTTTTTCCTGTTAATCCTAGCATGATAAAGAAGATTCAAAGAGAGTGAGATGCCAGCTCCTTTCATTCAGTCAGTAGCTTCAAACATTTCTGGACGTTTTTCAATGGCAAAAATCAATGAATATTGTAAATGCACAAACAGTAATATCTCCACATTGCACGGTGCAATTCTGAAATTTTTAGCTTTTTCCTGTTAATCCTAGCATGATAAAGAAGATTCAAAGAGAGTGAGATGCCAGCTCCTTTCATTCAGTCAGTAGCTTCAAACATTTCTGGACGTTTTTCAATGGCAAAAATCAATGAATATTGTAAATGCACAAACAGTAATATCTCCACATTGCACGGTGCAATTCTGAAATTTTTAGCTTTTTCCTGTTAATCCTAGCATGATAAAGAAGATTCAAAGAGAGTGAGATGCCAGCTCCTTTCATTCAGTCAGTAGCTTCAAACATTTCTGGTATATGAAAAACATGTTTTTCAATGGCAAAAATCAATGAATATTGTAAATGCACAAACAGTAATATCTCCACATTGCACGGTGCAATTCTGAAATTTTTAGCTTTTTCCTGTTAATCCTAGCATGATAAAGAAGATTCAAAGAGAGTGAGATGCCAGCTCCTTTCATTCAGTCAGTAGCTTCAAACATTTCTGGTATATGAAAAACATGTTTTTCAATGGCAAAAATCAATGAATATTGTAAATGCACAAACAGTAATATCTCCACATTGCACGGTGCAATTCTGAAATTTTTAGCTTTTTCCTGTTAATCCTAGCATGATAAAGAAGATTCAAAGAGAGTGAGATGCCAGCTCCTTTCATTCAGTCAGTAGCTTCAAACATTTCTGGACGTTTTTCAATGGCAAAAATCAATGAATATTGTAAATGCACAAACAGTAATATCTCCACATTGCACGGTGCAATTCTGAAATTTTTAGCTTTTTCCTGCTAATCCTAGCATGATAAAGAAGATTCAAAGAGAGTGAGATGCCAGCTCCTTTCATTCAGTCAGTAGCTTCAAACATTTCTGGACGTTTTTCAATGGCAAAAATCAATGAATATTGTAAATGCACAAACAGTAATATCTCCACATTGCACGGTGCAATTCTGAAATTTTTAGCTTTTTCCTGTTAATCCTAGCATGATAAAG
The DNA here is from genome assembly GCF_046119375.1 of Phyllobates terribilis. Lineage (NCBI taxonomy): Eukaryota > Metazoa > Chordata > Amphibia > Anura > Dendrobatidae > Phyllobates > Phyllobates terribilis. The sequence goes on from NW_027370843.1 coordinate 16,786, forward strand.
AAGATTCAAAGAGAGTGAGATGCCAGCTCCTTTCATTCAGTCAGTAGCTTCAAACATTTCTGGTATATGAAAAACATGTTTTTCAATGGCAAAAATCAATGAATATTGTAAATGCACAAACAGTAATATCTCCACATTGCACGGTGCAATTCTGAAATTTTTTGCTTTTTCCTGCTAATCCTAGCATGATAAAGAAGATTCAAAGAGAGTGAGATGCCAGCTCCTTTCATTCAGTCAGTAGCTTCAAACATTTCTGGTATATGAAAAACATGTTTTTCAATGGCAAAAATCAATGAATATTGTAAATGCACAAACAGTAATATCTCCACATTGCACGGTGCAATTCTGAAATTTTTTGCTTTTTCCTGCTAATCCTAGCATGATAAAGAAGATTCAAAGAGAGTGAGATGCCAGCTCCTTTCATTCAGTCAGTAGCTTCAAACATTTCTGGACGTTTTTCAATGGCAAAAATCAATGAATATTGTAAATGCACAAACAGTAATATCTCCACATTGCACGGTGCAATTCTGAAATTTTTAGCTTTTTCCTGTTAATCCTAGCATGATAAAGAAGATTCAAAGAGAGTGAGATGCCAGCTCCTTTCATTCAGTCAGTAGCTTCAAACATTTCTGGTATATGAAAAACATGTTTTTCAATGGCAAAAATCAATGAATATTGTAAATGCACAAACAGTAATATCTCCACATTGCACGGTGCAATTCTGAAATTTTTAGGTTTTTCCTGTTAATCCTAGCATGATAAAGAAGATTCAAAGAGAGTGAGATGCCAGCTCCTTTCATTCAGTCAGTAGCTTCAAACATTTCTGGTATATGAAAAACATGTTTTTCAATGGCAAAAATCAATGAATATTGTAAATGCACAAACAGTAATATCTCCACATTGCACGGTGCAATTCTGAAATTTTTAGCTTTTTCCTGTTAATCCTAGCATGATAAAGAAGATTCAAAGAGAGTGAGATGCCAGCTCCTTTCATTCAGTCAGTAGCTTCAAACATTTCTGGTATATGAAAAACATGTTTTTCAATGGCAAAAATCAATGAATATTGTAAATGCACAAACAGTAATATCTCCACATTGCACGGTGCAATTCTGAAATTTTTAGCTTTTTCCTGTTAATCCTAGCATGATAAAGAAGATTCAAAGAGAGTGAGATGCCAGCTCCTTTCATTCAGTCAGTAGCTTCAAACATTTCTGGTATATGAAAAACATGTTTTTCAATGGCAAAAATCAATGAATATTGTAAATGCACAAACAGTAATATCTCCACATTGCACGGTGCAATTCTGAAATTTTTTGCTTTTTCCTGCTAATCCTAGCATGATAAAGAAGATTCAAAGAGAGTGAGATGCCAGCTCCTTTCATTCAGTCAGTAGCTTCAAACATTTCTGGACGTTTTTCAATGGCAAAAATCAATGAATATTGTAAATGCACAAACAGTAATATCTCCACATTGCACGGTGCAATTCTGAAATTTTTTGCTTTTTCCTGCTAATCCTAGCATGATAAAGAAGATTCAAAGAGAGTGAGATGCCAGCTCCTTTCATTCAGTCAGTAGCTTCAAACATTTCTGGACGTTTTTCAATGGCAAAAATCAATGAATATTGTAAATGCACAAACAGTAATATCTCCACATTGCACGGTGCAATTCTGAAATTTTTAGCTTTTTCCTGTTAATCCTAGCATGATAAAGAAGATTCAAAGAGAGTGAGATGCCAGCTCGTTTCATTCAGTCAGTAGCTTCAAACATTTCTGGTATATGAAAAACATGTTTTTCAATGGCAAAAATCAATGAATATTGTAAATGCACAAACAGTAATATCTCCACATTGCACGGTGCAATTCTGAAATTTTTAGCTTTTTCCTGTTAATCCTAGCATGATAAAGAAGATTCAAAGAGAGTGAGATGCCAGCTCCTTTCATTCAGTCAGTAGCTTCAAACATTTCTGGTATATGAAAAACATGTTTTTCAATGGCAAAAATCAATGAATATTGTAAATGCACAAACAGTAATATCTCCACATTGCACGGTGCAATTCTGAAATTTTTTGCTTTTTCCTGCTAATCCTAGCATGATAAAGAAGATTCAAAGAGAGTGAGATGCCAGCTCCTTTCATTCAGTCAGTAGCTTCAAACATTTCTGGACGTTTTTCAATGGCAAAAATCAATGAATATTGTAAATGCACAAACAGTAATATCTCCACATTGCACGGTGCAATTCTGAAATTTTTAGCTTTTTCCTGTTAATCCTAGCATGATAAAGAAGATTCAAAGAGAGTGAGATGCCAGCTCCTTTCATTCAGTCAGTAGCTTCAAACATTTCTGGTATATGAAAAACATGTTTTTCAATGGCAAAAATCAATGAATATTGTAAATGCACAAACAGTAATATCTCCACATTGCACGGTGCAATTCTGAAATTTTTTGCTTTTTCCTGCTAATCCTAGCATGATAAAGAAGATTCAAAGAGAGTGAGATGCCAGCTCCTTTCATTCAGTCAGTAGCTTCAAACATTTCTGGTATATGAAAAACATGTTTTTCAATGGCAAAAATCAATGAAGATTGTAAATGCACAAACAGTAATATCTCCACATTGCACGGTGCAATTCTGAAATTTTTAGCTTTTTCCTGTTAATCCTAGCATGATAAAGAAGATTCAAAGAGAGTGAGATGCCAGCTCCTTTCATTCAGTCAGTAGCTTCAAACATTTCTGGTATATGAAAAACATGTTTTTCAATGGCAAAAATCAATGAATATTGTAAATGCACAAACAGTAATATCTCCACATTGCACGGTGCAATTCTGAAATTTTTAGCTTTTTCCTGTTAATCCTAGCATGATTAAGAAGATTCAAAGAGAGTGAGATGCCAGCTCCTTTCATTCAGTCAGTAGCTTCAAACATTTCTGGTATATGAAAAACATGTTTTTCAATGGCAAAAATCAATGAATATTGTAAATGCACAAACAGTAATATCTCCACATTGCACGGTGCAATTCTGAAATTTTTTGCTTTTTCCTGTTAATCCTAGCATGATAAAGAAGATTCAAAGAGAGTGAGATGCCAGCTCCTTTCATTCAGTCAGTAGCTTCAAACATTTCTGGTATATGAAAAACATGTTTTTCAATGGCAAAAATCAATGAATATTGTAAATGCACAAACAGTAATATCTCCACATTGCACGGTGCAATTCTGAAATTTTTAGCTTTTTCCTGTTAATCCTAGCATGATAAAGAAGATTCAAAGAGAGTGAGATGCCAGCTCCTTTCATTCAGTCAGTAGCTTCAAACATTTCTGGTATATGAAAAACATGTTTTTCAATGGCAAAAATCAATGAATATTGTAAATGCACAAACAGTAATATCTCCACATTGCACGGTGCAATTCTGAAATTTTTAGCTTTTTCCTGTTAATCCTAGCATGATAAAGAAGATTCAAAGAGAGTGAGATGCCAGCTCCTTTCATTCAGTCAGTAGCTTCAAACATTTCTGGACGTTTTTCAATGGCAAAAATCAATGAATATTGTAAATGCACAAACAGTAATATCTCCACATTGCACGGTGCAATTCTGAAATTTTTTGCTTTTTCCTGCTAATCCTAGCATGATAAAGAAGATTCAAAGAGAGTGAGATGCCAGCTCCTTTCATTCAGTCAGTAGCTTCAAACATTTCTGGTATATGAAAAACATGTTTTTCAATGGCAAAAATCAATGAATATTGTAAATGCACAAACAGTAATATCTCCACATTGCACGGTGCAATTCTGAAATTTTTAGCTTTTTCCTGTTAATCCTAGCATGATAAAGAAGATTCAAAGAGAGTGAGATGCCAGCTCCTTTCATTCAGTCAGTAGCTTCAAACATTTCTGGTATATGAAAAACATGTTTTTCAATGGCAAAAATCAATGAATATTGTAAATGCACAAACAGTAATATCTCCACATTGCACGGTGCAATTCTGAAATTTTTTGCTTTTTCCTGTTAATCCTAGCATGATAAAGAAGATTCAAAGAGAGTGAGATGCCAGCTCCTTTCATTCAGTCAGTAGCTTCAAACATTTCTGGTATATGAAAAACATGTTTTTCAATGGCAAAAATCAATGAATATTGTAAATGCACAAACAGTAATATCTCCACATTGCACGGTGCAATTCTGAAATTTTTTGCTTTTTCCTGTTAATCCTAGCATGATAAAGAAGATTCAAAGAGAGTGAGATGCCAGCTCCTTTCATTCAGTCAGTAGCTTCAAACATTTCTGGTATATGAAAAACATGTTTTTCAATGGCAAAAATCAATGAATATTGTAAATGCACAAACAGTAATATCTCCACATTGCACGGTGCAATTCTGAAATTTTTTGCTTTTTCCTGTTAATCCTAGCATGATAAAGAAGATTCAAAGAGAGTGAGATGCCAGCTCCTTTCATTCAGTCAGTAGCTTCAAACATTTCTGGTATATGAAAAACATGTTTTTCAATGGCAAAAATCAATGAATATTGTAAATGCACAAACAGTAATATCTCCACATTGCACGGTGCAATTCTGAAATTTTTAGCTTTTTCCTGTTAATCCTAGCATGATAAAGAAGATTCAAAGAGAGTGAGATGCCAGCTCCTTTCATTCAGTCAGTAGCTTCAAACATTTCTGGTATATGAAAAACATGTTTTTCAATGGCAAAAATCAATGAATATTGTAAATGCACAAACAGTAATATCTCCACATTGCACGGTGCAATTCTGAAATTTTTAGCTTTTTCCTGTTAATCCTAGCATGATAAAGAAGATTCAAAGAGAGTGAGATGCCAGCTCCTTTCATTCAGTCAGTAGCTTCAAACATTTCTGGTATATGAAAAACATGTTTTTCAATGGCAAAAATCAATGAATATTGTAAATGCACAAACAGTAATATCTCCACATTGCACGGTGCAATTCTGAAATTTTTTGCTTTTTCCTGTTAATCCTAGCATGATAAAGAAGATTCAAAGAGAGTGAGATGCCAGCTCCTTTCATTCAGTCAGTAGCTTCAAACATTTCTGGTATATGAAAAACATGTTTTTCAATGGCAAAAATCAATGAATATTGTAAATGCACAAACAGTAATATCTCCACATTGCACGGTGCAATTCTGAAATTTTTAGCTTTTTCCTGTTAATCCTAGCATGATAAAGAAGATTCAAAGAGAGTGAGATGCCAGCTCCTTTCATTCAGTCAGTAGCTTCAAACATTTCTGGACGTTTTTCAATGGCAAAAATCAATGAATATTGTAAATGCACAAACAGTAATATCTCCACATTGCACGGTGCAATTCTGAAATTTTTAGCTTTTTCCTGTTAATCCTAGCATGATAAAGAAGATTCAAAGAGAGTGAGATGCCAGCTCCTTTCATTCAGTCAGTAGCTTCAAACATTTCTGGACGTTTTTCAATGGCAAAAATCAATGAATATTGTAAATGCACAAACAGTAATATCTCCACATTGCACGGTGCAATTCTGAAATTTTTTGCTTTTTCCTGCTAATCCTAGCATGATAAAGAAGATTCAAAGAGAGTGAGATGCCAGCTCCTTTCATTCAGTCAGTAGCTTCAAACATTTCTGGTATATGAAAAACATGTTTTTCAATGGCAAAAATCAATGAATATTGTAAATGCACAAACAGTAATATCTCCACATTGCACGGTGCAATTCTGAAATTTTTAGCTTTTTCCTGTTAATCCTAGCATGATAAAGAAGATTCAAAGAGAGTGAGATGCCAGCTCCTTTCATTCAGTCAGTAGCTTCAAACATTTCTGGTATATGAAAAACATGTTTTTCAATGGCAAAAATCAATGAATATTGTAAATGCACAAACAGTAATATCTCCACATTGCACGGTGCAATTCTGAAATTTTTAGCTTTTTCCTGTTAATCCTAGCATGATAAAGAAGATTCAAAGAGAGTGAGATGCCAGCTCCTTTCATTCAGTCAGTAGCTTCAAACATTTCTGGACGTTTTTCAATGGCAAAAATCAATGAATATTGTAAATGCACAAACAGTAATATCTCCACATTGCACGGTGCAATTCTGAAATTTTTAGCTTTTTCCTGTTAATCCTAGCATGATAAAGAAGATTCAAAGAGAGTGAGATGCCAGCTCCTTTCATTCAGTCAGTAGCTTCAAACATTTCTGGACGTTTTTCAATGGCAAAAATCAATGAATATTGTAAATGCACAAACAGTAATATCTCCACATTGCACGGTGCAATTCTGAAATTTTTAGCTTTTTCCTGTTAATCCTAGCATGATAAAGAAGATTCAAAGAGAGTGAGATGCCAGCTCCTTTCATTCAGTCAGTAGCTTCAAACATTTCTGGTATATGAAAAACATGTTTTTCAATGGCAAAAATCAATGAATATTGTAAATGCACAAACAGTAATATCTCCACATTGCACGGTGCAATTCTGAAATTTTTAGCTTTTTCCTGTTAATCCTAGCATGATAAAGAAGATTCAAAGAGAGTGAGATGCCAGCTCCTTTCATTCAGTCAGTAGCTTCAAACATTTCTGGTATATGAAAAACATGTTTTTCAATGGCAAAAATCAATGAATATTGTAAATGCACAAACAGTAATATCTCCACATTGCACGGTGCAATTCTGAAATTTTTTGCTTTTTCCTGTTAATCCTAGCATGATAAAGAAGATTCAAAGAGAGTGAGATGCCAGCTCCTTTCATTCAGTCAGTAGCTTCAAACATTTCTGGACGTTTTTCAATGGCAAAAATCAATGAATATTGTAAATGCACAAACAGTAATATCTCCACATTGCACGGTGCAATTCTGAAATTTTTAGCTTTTTCCTGTTAATCCTAGCATGATAAAGAAGATTCAAAGAGAGTGAGATGCCAGCTCCTTTCATTCAGTCAGTAGCTTCAAACATTTCTGGACGTTTTTCAATGGCAAAAATCAATGAATATTGTAAATGCACAAACAGTAATATCTCCACATTGCACGGTGCAATTCTGAAATTTTTAGCTTTTTCCTGTTAATCCTAGCATGATAAAGAAGATTCAAAGAGAGTGAGATGCCAGCTCCTTTCATTCAGTCAGTAGCTTCAAACATTTCTGGACGTTTTTCAATGGCAAAAATCAATGAATATTGTAAATGCACAAACAGTAATATCTCCACATTGCACGGTGCAATTCTGAAATTTTTTGCTTTTTCCTGCTAATCCTAGCATGATAAAGAAGATTCAAAGAGAGTGAGATGCCAGCTCCTTTCATTCAGTCAGTAGCTTCAAACATTTCTGGTATATGAAAAACATGTTTTTCAATGGCAAAAATCAATGAATATTGTAAATGCACAAACAGTAATATCTCCACATTGCACGGTGCAATTCTGAAATTTTTAGCTTTTTCCTGTTAATCCTAGCATGATAAAGAAGATTCAAAGAGAGTGAGATGCCAGCTCCTTTCATTCAGTCAGTAGCTTCAAACATTTCTGGTATATGAAAAACATGTTTTTCAATGGCAAAAATCAATGAATATTGTAAATGCACAAACAGTAATATCTCCACATTGCACGGTGCAATTCTGAAATTTTTAGCTTTTTCCTGTTAATCCTAGCATGATAAAGAAGATTCAAAGAGAGTGAGATGCCAGCTCCTTTCATTCAGTCAGTAGCTTCAAACATTTCTGGTATATGAAAAACATGTTTTTCAATGGCAAAAATCAATGAATATTGTAAATGCACAAACAGTAATATCTCCACATTGCACGGTGCAATTCTGAAATTTTTAGCTTTTTCCTGTTAATCCTAGCATGATAAAGAAGATTCAAAGAGAGTGAGATGCCAGCTCCTTTCATTCAGTCAGTAGCTTCAAACATTTCTGGTATATGAAAAACATGTTTTTCAATGGCAAAAATCAATGAATATTGTAAATGCACAAACAGTAATATCTCCACATTGCACGGTGCAATTCTGAAATTTTTAGCTTTTTCCTGTTAATCCTAGCATGATAAAGAAGATTCAAAGAGAGTGAGATGCCAGCTCCTTTCATTCAGTCAGTAGCTTCAAACATTTCTGGACGTTTTTCAATGGCAAAAATCAATGAATATTGTAAATGCACAAACAGTAATATCTCCACATTGCACGGTGCAATTCTGAAATTTTTAGCTTTTTCCTGTTAATCCTAGCATGATAAAGAAGATTCAAAGAGAGTGAGATGCCAGCTCCTTTCATTCAGTCAGTAGCTTCAAACATTTCTGGACGTTTTTCAATGGCAAAAATCAATGAATATTGTAAATGCACAAACAGTAATATCTCCACATTGCACGGTGCAATTCTGAAATTTTTAGCTTTTTCCTGTTAATCCTAGCATGATAAAGAAGATTCAAAGAGAGTGAGATGCCAGCTCCTTTCATTCAGTCAGTAGCTTCAAACATTTCTGGTATATGAAAAACATGTTTTTCAATGGCAAAAATCAATGAATATTGTAAATGCACAAACAGTAATATCTCCACATTGCACGGTGCAATTCTGAAATTTTTAGCTTTTTCCTGTTAATCCTAGCATGATAAAGAAGATTCAAAGAGAGTGAGATGCCAGCTCCTTTCATTCAGTCAGTAGCTTCAAACATTTCTGGTATATGAAAAACATGTTTTTCAATGGCAAAAATCAATGAATATTGTAAATGCACAAACAGTAATATCTCCACATTGCACGGTGCAATTCTGAAATTTTTTGCTTTTTCCTGTTAATCCTAGCATGATAAAGAAGATTCAAAGAGAGTGAGATGCCAGCTCCTTTCATTCAGTCAGTAGCTTCAAACATTTCTGGACGTTTTTCAATGGCAAAAATCAATGAATATTGTAAATGCACAAACAGTAATATCTCCACATTGCACGGTGCAATTCTGAAATTTTTAGCTTTTTCCTGTTAATCCTAGCATGATAAAGAAGATTCAAAGAGAGTGAGATGCCAGCTCCTTTCATTCAGTCAGTAGCTTCAAACATTTCTGGACGTTTTTCAATGGCAAAAATCAATGAATATTGTAAATGCACAAACAGTAATATCTCCACATTGCACGGTGCAATTCTGAAATTTTTAGCTTTTTCCTGTTAATCCTAGCATGATAAAGAAGATTCAAAGAGAGTGAGATGCCAGCTCCTTTCATTCAGTCAGTAGCTTCAAACATTTCTGGTATATGAAAAACATGTTTTTCAATGGCAAAAATCAATGAATATTGTAAATGCACAAACAGTAATATCTCCACATTGCACGGTGCAATTCTGAAATTTTTAGCTTTTTCCTGTTAATCCTAGCATGATAAAGAAGATTCAAAGAGAGTGAGATGCCAGCTCCTTTCATTCAGTCAGTAGCTTCAAACATTTCTGGACGTTTTTCAATGGCAAAAATCAATGAATATTGTAAATGCACAAACAGTAATATCTCCACATTGCACGGTGCAATTCTGAAATTTTTAGCTTTTTCCTGCTAATCCTAGCATGATAAAGAAGATTCAAAGAGAGTGAGATGCCAGCTCCTTTCATTCAGTCAGTAGCTTCAAACATTTCTGGACGTTTTTCAATGGCAAAAATCAATGAATATTGTAAATGCACAAACAGTAATATCTCCACATTGCACGGTGCAATTCTGAAATTTTTAGCTTTTTCCTGCTAATCCTAGCATGATAAAGAAGATTCAAAGAGAGTGAGATGCCAGCTCCTTTCATTCAGTCAGTAGCTTCAAACATTTCTGGTATATGAAAAACATGTTTTTCAATGGCAAAAATCAATGAATATTGTAAATGCACAAACAGTAATATCTCCACATTGCACGGTGCAATTCTGAAATTTTTAGCTTTTTCCTGTTAATCCTAGCATGATAAAGAAGATTCAAAGAGAGTGAGATGCCAGCTCCTTTCATTCAGTCAGTAGCTTCAAACATTTCTGGACGTTTTTCAATGGCAAAAATCAATGAATATTGTAAATGCACAAACAGTAATATCTCCACATTGCACGGTGCAATTCTGAAATTTTTAGCTTTTTCCTGTTAATCCTAGCATGATAAAGAAGATTCAAAGAGAGTGAGATGCCAGCTCCTTTCATTCAGTCAGTAGCTTCAAACATTTCTGGTATATGAAAAACATGTTTTTCAATGGCAAAAATCAATGAATATTGTAAATGCACAAACAGTAATATCTCCACATTGCACGGTGCAATTCTGAAATTTTTAGCTTTTTCCTGTTAATCCTAGCATGATAAAGAAGATTCAAAGAGAGTGAGATGCCAGCTCCTTTCATTCAGTCAGTAGCTTCAAACATTTCTGGTATATGAAAAACATGTTTTTCAATGGCAAAAATCAATGAATATTGTAAATGCACAAACAGTAATATCTCCACATTGCACGGTGCAATTCTGAAATTTTTAGCTTTTTCCTGTTAATCCTAGCATGATAAAGAAGATTCAAAGAGAGTGAGATGCCAGCTCCTTTCATTCAGTCAGTAGCTTCAAACATTTCTGGTATATGAAAAACATGTTTTTCAATGGCAAAAATCAATGAATATTGTAAATGCACAAACAGTAATATCTCCACATTGCACGGTGCAATTCTGAAATTTTTAGCTTTTTCCTGTTAATCCTAGCATGATAAAGAAGATTCAAAGAGAGTGAGATGCCAGCTCCTTTCATTCAGTCAGTAGCTTCAAACATTTCTGGTGTATGAAAAACATGTTTTTCAATGGCAAAAATCAATGAATATTGTAAATGCACAAACAGTAATATCTCCACATTGCACGGTGCAATTCTGAAATTTTTAGCTTTTTCCTGTTAATCCTAGCATGATAAAGAAGATTCAAAGAGAGTGAGATGCCAGCTCCTTTCATTCAGTCAGTAGCTTCAAACATTTCTGGTATATGAAAAACATGTTTTTCAATGGCAAAAATCAATGAATATTGTAAATGCACAAACAGTAATATCTCCACATTGCACAGTGCAATTCTGAAATTTTTAGCTTTTTCCTGTTAATCCTAGCATGATAAAGAAGATTCAAAGAGAGTGAGATGCCAGCTCCTTTCATTCAGTCAGTAGCTTCAAACATTTCTGGTATATGAAAAACATGTTTTTCAATGGCAAAAATCAATGAATATTGTAAATGCACAAACAGTAATATCTCCACATTGCACGGTGCAATTCTGAAATTTTTAGCTTTTTCCTGTTAATCCTAGCATGATAAAGAAGATTCAAAGAGAGTGAGATGCCAGCTCCTTTCATTCAGTCAGTAGCTTCAAACATTTCTGGACGTTTTTCAATGGCAAAAATCAATGAATATTGTAAATGCACAAACAGTAATATCTCCACATTGCACGGTGCAATTCTGAAATTTTTAGCTTTTTCCTGTTAATCCTAGCATGATAAAGAAGATTCAAAGAGAGTGAGATGCCAGCTCCTTTCATTCAGTCAGTAGCTTCAAACATTTCTGGTATATGAAAAACATGTTTTTCAATGGCAAAAATCAATGAATATTGTAAATGCACAAACAGTAATATCTCCACATTGCACGGTGCAATTCTGAAATTTTTTGCTTTTTCCTGTTAATCCTAGCATGATAAAGAAGATTCAAAGAGAGTGAGATGCCAGCTCCTTTCATTCAGTCAGTAGCTTCAAACATTTCTGGACGTTTTTCAATGGCAAAAATCAATGAATATTGTAAATGCACAAACAGTAATATCTCCACATTGCACTGTGCAATTCTGAAATTTTTAGCTTTTTCCTGTTAATCCTAGCATGATAAAGAAGATTCAAAGAGAGTGAGATGCCAGCTCCTTTCATTCAGTCAGTAGCTTCAAACATTTCTGGTATATGAAAAACATGTTTTTCAATGGCAAAAATCAATGAATATTGTAAATGCACAAACAGTAATATCTCCACATTGCACGGTGCAATTCTGAAATTTTTTGCTTTTTCCTGCTAATCCTAGCATGATAAAGAAGATTCAAAGAGAGTGAGATGCCAGCTCCTTTCATTCAGTCAGTAGCTTCAAACATTTCTGGACGTTTTTCAATGGCAAAAATCAATGAATATTGTAAATGCACAAACAGTAATATCTCCACATTGCACGGTGCAATTCTGAAATTTTTAGCTTTTTCCTGTTAATCCTAGCATGATAAAGAAGATTCAAAGAGAGTGAGATGCCAGCTCCTTTCATTCAGTCAGTAGCTTCAAACATTTCTGGTATATGAAAAACATGTTTTTCAATGGCAAAAATCAATGAATATTGTAAATGCACAAACAGTAATATCTCCACATTGCATGGTGCAATTCTGAAATTTTTAGCTTTTTCCTGTTAATCCTAGCATGATAAAGAAGATTCAAAGAGAGTGAGATGCCAGCTCCTTTCATTCAGTCAGTAGCTTCAAACATTTCTGGTATATGAAAAACATGTTTTTCAATGGCAAAAATCAATGAATATTGTAAATGCACAAACAGTAATATCTCCACATTGCACGGTGCAATTCTGAAATTTTTAGCTTTTTCCTGTTAATCCTAGCATGATAAAGAAGATTCAAAGAGAGTGAGATGCCAGCTCCTTTCATTCAGTCAGTAGCTTCAAACATTTCTGGACGTTTTTCAATGGCAAAAATCAATGAATATTGTAAATGCACAAACAGTAATATCTCCACATTGCACGGTGCAATTCTGAAATTTTTAGCTTTTTCCTGTTAATCCTAGCATGATAAAGAAGATTCAAAGAGAGTGAGATGCCAGCTCCTTTCATTCAGTCAGTAGCTTCAAACATTTCTGGACGTTTTTCAATGGCAAAAATCAATGAATATTGTAAATGCACAAACAGTAATATCTCCACATTGCACGGTGCAATTCTGAAATTTTTAGCTTTTTCCTGTTAATCCTAGCATGATAAAGAAGATTCAAAGAGAGTGAGATGCCAGCTCCTTTCATTCAGTCAGTAGCTTCAAACATTTCTGGTATATGAAAAACATGTTTTTCAATGGCAAAAATCAATGAATATTGTAAATGCACAAACAGTAATATCTCCACATTGCACGGTGCAATTCTGAAATTTTTTGCTTTTTCCTGCTAATCCTAGCATGATAAAGAAGATTCAAAGAGAGTGAGATGCCAGCTCCTTTCATTCAGTCAGTAGCTTCAAACATTTCTGGACGTTTTTCAATGGCAAAAATCAATGAATATTGTAAATGCACAAACAGTAATATCTCCACATTGCACGGTGCAATTCTGAAATTTTTAGCTTTTTCCTGTTAATCCTAGCATGATAAAGAAGATTCAAAGAGAGTGAGATGCCAGCTCCTTTCATTCAGTCAGTAGCTTCAAACATTTCTGGTATATGAAAAACATGTTTTTCAATGGCAAAAATCAATGAATATTGTAAATGCACAAACAGTAATATCTCCACATTGCACGGTGCAATTCTGAAATTTTTAGCTTTTTCCTGTTAATCCTAGCATGATAAAGAAGATTCAAAGAGAGTGAGATGCCAGCTCCTTTCATTCAGTCAGTAGCTTCAAACATTTCTGGTATATGAAAAACATGTTTTTCAATGGCAAAAATCAATGAATATTGTAAATGCACAAACAGTAATATCTCCACATTGCACGGTGCAATTCTGAAATTTTTAGCTTTTTCCTGTTAATCCTAGCATGATAAAGAAGATTCAAAGAGAGTGAGATGCCAGCTCCTTTCATTCAGTCAGTAGCTTCAAACATTTCTGGTATATGAAAAACATGTTTTTCAATGGCAAAAATCAATGAATATTGTAAATGCACAAACAGTAATATCTCCACATTGCACGGTGCAATTCTGAAATTTTTAGCTTTTTCCTGTTAATCCTAGCATGATAAAGAAGATTCAAAGAGAGTGAGATGCCAGCTCCTTTCATTCAGTCAGTAGCTTCAAACATTTCTGGACGTTTTTCAATGGCAAAAATCAATGAATATTGTAAATGCACAAACAGTAATATCTCCACATTGCACGGTGCAATTCTGAAATTTTTAGCTTTTTCCTGTTAATCCTAGCATGATAAAGAAGATTCAAAGAGAGTGAGATGCCAGCTCCTTTCATTCAGTCAGTAGCTTCAAACATTTCTGGTATATGAAAAACATGTTTTTCAATGGCAAAAATCAATGAATATTGTAAATGCACAAACAGTAATATCTCCACATTGCACGGTGCAATTCTGAAATTTTTTGCTTTTTCCTGCTAATCCTAGCATGATAAAGAAGATTCAAAGAGAGTGAGATGCCAGCTCCTTTCATTCAGTCAGTAGCTTCAAACATTTCTGGACGTTTTTCAATGGCAAAAATCAATGAATATTGTAAATGCACAAACAGTAATATCTCCACATTGCACGGTGCAATTCTGAAATTTTTAGCTTTTTCCTGTTAATCCTAGCATGATAAAGAAGATTCAAAGAGAGTGAGATGCCAGCTCCTTTCATTCAGTCAGTAGCTTCAAACATTTCTGGTATATGAAAAACATGTTTTTCAATGGCAAAAATCAATGAATATTGTAAATGCACAAACAGTAATATCTCCACATTGCACGGTGCAATTCTGAAATTTTTAGCTTTTTCCTGTTAATCCTAGCATGATAAAGAATATTCAAAGAGAGTGAGATGCCAGCTCCTTTCATTCAGTCAGTAGCTTCAAACATTTCTGGACGTTTTTCAATGGCAAAAATCAATGAATATTGTAAATGCACAAACAGTAATATCTCCACATTGCACGGTGCAATTCTGAAATTTTTAGCTTTTTCCTGTTAATCCTAGCATGATAAAGAAGATTCAAAGAGAGTGAGATGCCAGCTCCTTTCATTCAGTCAGTAGCTTCAAACATTTCTGGTATATGAAAAACATGTTTTTCAATGGCAAAAATCAATGAATATTGTAAATGCACAAACAGTAATATCTCCACATTGCACGGTGCAATTCTGAAATTTTTAGCTTTTTCCTGTTAATCCTAGCATGATAAAGAAGATTCAAAGAGAGTGAGATGCCAGCTCCTTTCATTCAGTCAGTAGCTTCAAACATTTCTGGTTATAGGAAAAACGTTTTTCAATGGCAAAAATCAATGAATATTGTAAATGCACAAACAGTAATATCTCCACATTGCACGGTGCAATTCTGAAATTTTTAGCTTTTTCCTGTTAATCCTAGCATGATAAAGAAGATTCAAAGAGAGTGAGATGCCAGCTCCTTTCATTCAGTCAGTAGCTTCAAACATTTCTGGTATATGAAAAACATGTTTTTCAATGGCAAAAATCAATGAATATTGTAAATGCACAAACAGTAATATCTCCACATTGCACGGTGCAATTCTGAAATTTTTAGCTTTTTCCTGTTAATCCTAGCATGATAAAGAAGATTCAAAGAGAGTGAGATGCCAGCTCCTTTCATTCAGTCAGTAGCTTCAAACATTTCTGGTATATGAAAAACATGTTTTTCAATGGCAAAAATCAATGAATATTGTAAATGCACAAACAGTAATATCTCCACATTGCACGGTGCAATTCTGAAATTTTTAGCTTTTTCCTGTTAATCCTAGCATGATAAAGAAGATTCAAAGAGAGTGAGATGCCAGCTCCTTTCATTCAGTCAGTAGCTTCAAACATTTCTGGTATATGAAAAACATGTTTTTCAATGGCAAAAATCAATGAATATTGTAAATGCACAAACAGTAATATCTCCACATTGCACGGTGCAATTCTGAAATTTTTAGCTTTTTCCTGTTAATCCTAGCATGATAAAGAAGATTCAAAGAGAGTGAGATGCCAGCTCCTTTCATTCAGTCAGTAGCTTCAAACATTTCTGGACGTTTTTCAATGGCAAAAATCAATGAATATTGTAAATGCACAAACAGTAATATCTCCACATTGCACGGTGCAATTCTGAAATTTTTAGCTTTTTCCTGTTAATCCTAGCATGATAAAGAAGATTCAAAGAGAGTGAGATGCCAGCTCCTTTCATTCAGTCAGTAGCTTCAAACATTTCTGGTATATGAAAAACATGTTTTTCAATGGCAAAAATCAATGAAT